>NC_079914.1:7813485-8113485 GCF_024868665.1 Triplophysa rosa
TTCCTAACCGTCTGCTCGCTCGTCTCTCTCTCTCTCTCTCTCTCTCTCTCTCTCTCTCTCTCTCGAAAGGCCAAAGATCACGCGAAACGGAAAATACGTGACATGAAGGACAAGATCACCCAAAAGGTAAATATTAGGATGTTGATCTCTTCCATGCGCATAAAAACTCTGGCTCCGTCTCGCACCCTAGCAAACCGCCTACCTGGACAGCAAGATGCCCACAAATGTTGTCTAGGTAGTCGGCTCTCTCACGCAGACACTGTTTAAGATGGATCAAGCGACTTCACCCATGGCTCGTGCTCGGGGTTTCAAACGGCTTGTGAAACCTGCTCAGCGCTTTGTTCAGGAGTGTACGTTTCTAACAAGTGTGCCTCTGGCAATAGGCTGTCACGTCCACCCCCCCATCCCCACCTTTCATATTTTTGCATATTTCATCAGCGAG
Organism: Triplophysa rosa; assembly: GCF_024868665.1. NCBI lineage: Eukaryota > Metazoa > Chordata > Actinopteri > Cypriniformes > Nemacheilidae > Triplophysa > Triplophysa rosa. The sequence continues at coordinate 7,813,928 of NC_079914.1, forward strand.
CGAGTGATTTCTTGAAAGCTAATGTAGCAAGATGTATGTTTCCATAACACTGATGGCTTTGATAAGGCAATCGTGGCGTGAACCGTCAGGCCAGGAACTGGGAAAAGCAATCCAGAGGAGACCAGACCTCACGCGGTTGATACGCCGCATGTCACTGCTGTCTGCTTTAGCTCTGGTTAAACAAAACAGATTGAAACAAGACAGACGAGTCACGATATTGTGCGAGTGTGAGTCAGGATTCATAATAAGGGTGTTTGCTGTGGTACAAGATGGATGCGAATGCAGAAAGCTCAAATATGTACCGAACAGGACTGTAATCTAAAGTGCTTCAATATTGGAGAAATCATTCTGAGACCTCATCTGTGATTTATTCTTTTAAATCTGGAGCATTTATTTTAGTGTACATAAATATAGTTCATTTTGATTTCACGTTGTCTTTCAATTCCGTCTCTTTATGTTTCTCCGCAGGACGCTGAAGAAGAGGAAAGCCCATACCGTCCTGGTTCTCCCACCAGCACTAAAAGCCTGTCACCCAGGAGGCTTCAGAAGAAAGCGGTGAGCATGTTCACACACACACACAGGCGTTTTAAATGATTCACGGACAGTCCGCTTCCTGAAAGAAGCGCCCATTTGCACACCAGTAAGTCGGAGTCGACGTGGGTCAGGTTGATTGACAGCTGTGGCTAAAGCGGGCTTGAGTAGTGTGTGTCTTGCGTATGAGATTCAGTGATGTGTTGCCAAGCTCAGGCAGGGAAGAGGTGAGACCCCCATAGAACCAGGGGGTGGCCTGGATTCATACGTATACTGGACTGCCTCCATTTTAGACCGAAACAGGCCTCAAGTATTCGACAAAACCAGAGTCAGTAATGGTAGTGAGTCAGTAATGGTGTTTTGCTGCGTTACTAACTGTTGTTTGGGCGTATCAGTGGTGTGTTTATGTTTCTTGCACCAGAAATTTAGTTTAGCATGAATGTTTTCCACCCTTTCTTGGGCCCTTAACATTCAACAGGATGTTTTTGCTATACTGTACATTAAAGACTTCAGCGTGTTTAAGTATGTTAAAATGATAGTTCACGAAAAAGAAAAAAATCTGTCATCATTTACCCTGTCATTTCGAACCTGTATGACTTTCTTTCTTCCGCAGAACACAAAAGAAGATATTTTGAAGAATGTTGATAAACGAAGAACGCCGATGCCTATTCACTTGCATTGGTTTTGTGTCCATACTATTAAGGTGAATGGGTACCAATGGTTTTTGGCTACCAACATTCTTCGAAATATCTACTTTTGTGTTCTGCAGAAGAAGGAAAGTCATACAGGTTTGAAAGGACAAGAGGGCGAGAAAATGTTGACAGGATTTTCATTTTTAGGTGAACTATCACTTCAATGTGCTCGTGACATCCTCTGCTGTGTATCTATGTAAAACATAGTTTTAAGTTCAGACTTTTAACTGGTGCTTTATATGTTCTTTCTCTGACTTATGTCATTCTCATAACCTCGGCTCATATTGGCGCACGTGCGCTAAACCGCTCTGACAGTTATTCAAAGTTCCAGAAGTAAACGTCCACAAGAGTGTACCACAAACAAGCTGCACGCCTGCGATTTCACTTTGCTTTGGCATTTTACATAACATGTTTCTTGTCCAACTGTGTTTAAACAGATGCTTGCCTACCAGTCAATCATCAGTTGTCCACCAATATCAGATAAAATGTCCTTTACTTTACATCAACTGTCTGAATGAAGGATTACAACAACTGGTGCTCAAAAACAAACCCGTTTATCAAATATTCAGAGCTGAAGCACATATTGATCAGCCGTAAAAATATCACACTTCCACAGTGAACAGCCAACCCTTGTGCTCTACATGCTCACACCTCTCCAGGCAAAGTCAGAAGGTCACTGGACGAAACCCACGGCTGGTCTGATCCCTCCTCGCCAGCTTGCCGCCGTGACCGGCGACGTTCCATTCAGCCCTTAATTAGCGTGGCTATTAGCTGAACGCCTGTTGCCGCGGAAGAGGAGAGCGGAGTAGGTGGTGTGAAAAGGTGTTGAGACGGAGGTCATCCAATTAGGGCTTTTCTTTGGGCGACACCCTCCACCCATCCATCCCTGAGGATGGATACATACGCACGACACAAAGATTTTCCGCTCGATCAATGAGGAAATCAATCCGTTTAGCGTTCGCTACTGTCAGACAAATAACAAAAGAGCACGAGGGGTGACAGGGGGGTCTTCATGACCAACAACTTAGACACATTTCTGCTGCAGTTCATTAAAAACGCTTTACGGTTTTTTAGGGTTGTCAAACGATTAACCGAGAAGTTTGTGTTATTTACACAATAAATGTCTGTGTACTGTGCATTTTCATTTTGTATTTACAAACACACACACTTATTTAGGAAATATTTACATGTATTCATTTATATTTACCAGTAATTTAAATGTTTATACATTTGTTTAATATTTTTCTTAGATAAATACATGGAGTTTAGTTCCAAAATGAGATAACTCCGTTTTTAAACCTTTTCAAAAATAATGTTTTTTATTATGTTATCATGTTTTTAATTGTGTTTTATTAGGAGTTATTATGGCTTAAATCAAAACAAACCAACTGCAGCTTGATTGATATTAATTTTGAAAAATGTTAAAAATGGAGTTATCTCATTTTGGAACCGAACTCTTCACATGTAGGTGTATGTCTTTATAAACGCAAAATTAAGATGCACAGTATACAGACATATTTTGTGTAAACACAAACGTTTATTCTGGATGCGATCAATCGCGATTCATCGTTTGATAGCCGTATATTCATTCGTTTTATATATAGCTATACAATTGTCTAGTTGGTGACGCGTGCCGCTTGTTCGATCCTTTGGATAAAAGCGTGTCTGACAGTGTTGGGTAAGTTACTCTCAAAAAGTAATAAATTACTAGTTACTAATTACATATTCAATAGTGTAATTAGATTACTGTACAAATTACTCTCTCCAAAAAGTATTTAGTTACTTATTACTAATTACTTTCTATATCCTATATCAACCTTGATTAGTTAAGTGATTTAAGGATAGACATGAAACGTCTCTTTTAATTCATTTAAATAAATAATATTAAACTACATAAAGTATTCTTATTAACTGACCAAAGTATTACAAATGTGAGAATTATACATTAAAGCACAGATTTTAAAGTTAGACTTTGAATTTTGATGTCAATTCCACTATTACACACACATATATTACACAAAGTATTTGGTTTAATTACATCAAAAGTAACTAATTAAATTACATAAAAAACAAGAGTAATCCCTTACTTTACTTTTTCAAGGGTAAAGTAATTAAATTACAGTAACTAATTACTTCGTAACTAGCTACACCCAACACTGGTGTCTGATGCATAAATATAACTCTGTACAGCACTTTCTAATCTTATTTTGTAACTTCTACCCACAGCGCAGTTTCGCGAGAGGTATAACAAAACTTGCAGAAAAGTTGAGCTGTGTTTTTAGACTCGGATGGCTCGCCGCACTGAATCCATGCAGTGTACAGTATAAGGGGCTGGTTTTCAGGTCAAGCCTGAGGGCCTGTGAAAGCCAGACTGGGTGTCAGTAGCAGGGCCTGGGGCAAAGTAGAGCTGATCTCTCCCTCTCTGGTTTTCCCTGCCCACTGAAGCTATGGCTGTGTTTGCGTGTGTGTGAGTGGCACACAGCCTCTGGGGAATGACTCCGCACACACCGACTCTGTGGATGGAGCCAGCAGATGGATGTCCTATAGTCATGGCCATTTCAGCCCACATTGCATATTAAAGAAACCTAAAAGCTCGGCTCATCTTGTGGATAATTTATACAGACTTGCTGCTTCAGTTTATGGGCTTCTTCCTTCATTTACATACCGCTATACACTGCGACCACAATAAACATGAGCGTGATACAAGAATGTGCAAAAACAGTCATAAGTTAACTCATATAGTCAAATCGATATTTAGTAGTGGTTTTTGGTGTAGAATCACTTTTTATCAACACGCACCGTCCTTGTTAGTTAAAAAGTGAAATATTATTAAAAGATTGCGTTTAATAATAGCATTAAATATTTATTTAATTCAACTTTTTAAATAATCGGAAACCCTTAACTGAGATGTGTCTAATAATCTTTTTAATTTTTTTTAATTAAAAAAACAAAACATTTCTTTAAAATATATTTTTGAAATAGATGCCTCGGACCAAATAATGAAGAAAAAGCAACAAAAAAGTAATATGTAGTTTGTTACTATATAATGTTTTGCTATTAAGATGTCATTAAATGTAGTCATTCTAAACTTGTTGTAAATAAATCTCTGTTGCATTATGTTGTATTACGTATGGACGGATGCGTGTGTGAGAGAGAGCGAGAGAGAGCTCCTTGTGAAAGCGTGTGGGTCCAGGGGACTGCCAGCATCGTGATGGATTCATAGGGTGTCAGAAAACATCGACGTACCAGAGAAAGAGAGAAAGCGCTTTTGGCTAGCGGACGTTTCGCTGAGAACGGAAAGATCGCTCACATCTGCATGGCGACGGTGAGAATAGAGATGCAAAGCTGGCAGATGAGGCGGATACGCAACGGAGCTCTTTTTAGCTGTAACCAAAGTGCCACCTACTGGATATTTCTCAATGTCACACACACACACACACACACACACACACGCTTTGCTTTCCCACTTTGTGATATTTCCCACAGTTACTTTTAGCCAGAGCCAGTTGGAGAGTCTTTTCCTAAGAAGAGGTCCTGGGCTTTGTTTGAAGGGGAACTGCATGAATAGCTGAGCAGACGTTGGCTTAAGTTTTGGCTCGGAGGTGCGGTTTTGTTTGCATTTTCCAGGCAGATCTTCTCTTTCCATACCCCGCCAAGCACATGAGATCAGTGGCCGCTCTGAACCGGCGTATGAAATGTATGAAAACGCCAGCCCGGCTATTAAATCCACGAGACGATTGGCTGGAATGTAAAGCCTGGTTGCCGCCGCTTACAACTTGGCCACGCTGGAAGCAAAACGGGATTTTCTCTTAAAATGCCCTTCACTAAATGGCCTGCCCTGACAAGAGAGATGAAACTTTAACGGTTTTAGAGTCCGTTACCGCTTTGACTGAAGGCCCAAGCTCATTTTCCATGTGGATTTAAACATGCAGTTTATGGAGCAGACATTGACCTGTGGCAGCTCAATATGTCCGCGCTGATTTAAAGTACACGTGAAAGATCCAAACAGGCGCTCGCGTGCTTTGTTTGACAAATCAGCGGTTTTGGCGATGTCTCAGAACAATTGCTTGAAAATTAGCTTTCTGTTTTTGGCCACTGTGTGTGTTTAGTGTCTTCGGAAAGTATGATTGGAGATAATCTTGTTTTGCTTTTGCAAGGGCATCTGTTCTGGTAAAGTTTAGGGCTGAGTTTGTCTTCTCATTACTTCCCAGCATGCTTTGCGGTGTCAAATTGTGTATTTAGATGTGCTTGCCTAATACTCAGGATATTTTGAAGAATGTTGTTAACCAAACAACATTGGGTCCCCATTGACTTCCAGTGTATGGACACAAAACCACAGAGACATTTCTCAAAATACCTTCTTTTGTATTCCACTGGAAAAAAAAGAGTCATACAGGTTTTGAACGACAATACGGTGAATAAAGGATGGCGGAATTTTTATTTTTGCATTTACCATTAATTTAAATACACAAGCATATGTGATAAAAGAGATGGTTGCTTCTTTTGTTGTCCTGCTTTATATTTAAAATGCAGGCATGCCGTTGCCATTCAAAGCACTCACCTTGTTTTAATAAACACCTCCGCTCATAGAAAGCGAGAGAGAGGCCGCTGTACGACCAGCACGCTCTGCTTTCCAACTCGAGGGGCGAAAAATAACTACAAACCGTGTTGCAGGGCAAACATACACGCACACACCCTGCCTCCAACACCAAATGAATGTGACACAGTTCCGCAGGTGCATCCAACCCCTTCACTTATGCCGAAGTGGCTCGCCGGCCAGATTTATGACCCTGACACAGGAATCCATTAAAGCCTTTTGGTGGATTCAAGGCCTGAACCCCCAGTAATCGCTTTCATTATAGCTGGCGGCTACTAGCGAGGGGTAATCAGTACCCAACATGTGTTCCTGTTTATTCCGATGGCAAGAGTCTGAAATGTTCGCTACACGCATCTCTTAGTTATTTTTATGGACGCCGTGGCCGTTAACCCATTCGGCAAGCACCCATACCCAGAATCGACAAACATCTCAAGACTTCCTGCTAAAAAAAGCTTAAGATTGACCACTCGAATCGATGATGGTCCACCCGGCCAAACAGCCCGGCACCGAGGGCCCATTTAAAAGCTTCGTTTTAGTAGCTCGCTTTGATAATGTGGCAAACGGCAGTTTATGGGCTACTTTAGCGAGTGGCGGCGCGTCGACGTGCACGTGTACGCGTCAGGAAAGGCTAGTTAAGGGTGAACTCTAAAGCCTGGAGCCTCAGCGTGAAGCTGCGTCCTATAACGCTTCAATTCTTTAATTTGCCAATTAAACGAGTTACACAGGTGTGTTATAAAAGCCGAGGGATTAGCCGAGCGAGCACCTACGCCAGGACAGGCATTGAGGCCGTCGCGCTCTAATGACCACAGAACGCTTTCAGACTTTAAGTTTGCATTTTATAGTTTGTGTTGCTCTTAGGTTTTAATACGTTGATCTTCTGTTTTAGCATCACTATCTACAATCATCTCCGCACATGAGCCTCAGCTATACAGAAAATTACGACAACAATGACGACACAGCCAGCAGGTAAGGAATCGTGTGGATGTTAACGTCTAGTTTAATTGAAAAAAGATTTACAAATATTGTGAAGGCTTTATGTTTGGTGTAAACGCAGGTTATTGATGTACATTTGTAAAGGCAACACTGCCCTCTGGTGCTTGATTTGCTCACATGGTTTTTGAGTTCATACCTGTGTGTGTGTGCGCATGTGTGTGCAGGATATCATCCGAGGACAGCGGCGGGGTGCCGTCGTACAACGAAGACAGCGAGGATTCTGAATTTGAGCCCGACGTGGGCCAGAAGGGGCAGATGAACCTGCTGGAGGAGATTTTGGATTCTCTCAGCACGTCCCACATAGAGCAGGGTCGGCTCTCCGCAGCCAAGAGCCTGGACTTCTTCAGGTCCGTCGAAGACCTTGACTACAGTCTTACGGTGAGGGCTTCCTCTCAAACTGGTGGTCTTAAAGGGACAGTTCGCCCTAAAATGACAATTCTGTCAGCATTTACTTACCCTCGAGTTGATCCCAATACGGTATAAATGTCTTTGTTCTCGTGAACACAGAGGAAGATGTTTAGAAGTATGCTTGTAACCAAACAATTCTTGGCCACCATTGACTACCATAGTTGGAAAAATGACAATGGTAGTCTCAGAACTGTTTGCTTTCCTACATTCTTCAAAATCTTTTGTGTTCAACAGAACAAAGACATTTTTCCTACTATGGTAGTAACAGTTCTGTGTCACCATTGACCACCATAGTAGGATAACCATGCTGTAATGAAAGGTGACTCGGAACTGTTTGGTTTTTCACATTCGTTAAAATATCTTTCTTTGTGTTCATTCATGCTTATTTTTCTTCATGCCTGACAGTTTCTGTATTCTTTTCAGAAAAACTGCAAATCCCATTCAGGAAGCAGTTCTGCTCAGGTCGGTTGCGAAGTCGGAAACGGCGAACAAGGTGAGTGGAACATGGGTCAGGATGACAGCGCTGTGTACGGTAAACATCTCCCACCTTTTCCCCGACGCCAAGCCAGCTCACGTTCCCTTCCCATCCATCCTCCCCTTCAGAACAACCTACCCGCCGAAGAGTCCTCTGACCACCCTCTGAGGAACTCTCTCCCGGACGTACCCACAATTGAACTCTCTAAACCTTCCGAGACAAACACCACTTGCTCTCATACTCTCACCGAGTCCACATGTAACACCCAACTCACCTCCGACCGCCAGCGTCCGGCAGCTCGCAGCCTCTCACGGCAGAAGGTATTCTCTAGAAAGAGACCTCAACAGGACCTGCAGCGGACAGCGGGACCCAGCGGCGGGCAGCCTTCCGCTCTCGTACCATGGGAGATGGAAAAAGAGCAGATCGCTGGAGAGGTCAAACAGGAGGAGGAGATTGAGGAAAAAGGCTTGCTGGAGGAAATCGAATCGATGTGTCGGCTCAGCATGGCCATTACAAGTAACCTGGAGTTCACACGGGTTCAGAAAAACACCAGCTCAGACAAGTCCTGAAAATATCACCAAACGCTCGCACGTGACCTTTCTCGGTTCTTATTGGCGCTCTTGTACAACTTCACAACAGAACCGGGTTTGCATGAAGTATGAGGTTCATTTCAAGTGTTTTTGTAGTCTGTGTGAATAGATGATACTCTTATTTTCACATCTTTCAAAACTAACGTATGGAAAGAAAATCTGAAGGTTCAAAGGGATCACGACATTTGTCGTACAGTAGTCATATTTATTGTAGCTGTATTTCAATTTCAAATACAACGCCAATGATTTGCACTTGAACATGGAGAGTTACGAATCAGATCTATTTAGATATCACTGTGGATGAGGGGCAGACGTCCACTGTATATTTTACTAAATCGTACGGAAGTATTTAAATAGAGAACTCATTTCAGCTAATATATGATGCCTTAAACCAGTTTTATTTCATTTTCTTCTCCACAGTGTTTTTCAGACCGTGACAGTAGCCGGCTAGCTTGCTACTATCACTACTCGCGTGCAATGCATCTTAAAAGAGAGATTTATGCAGGACAGATGGAGAACTGGTTCTTCATTTGCATTGTGGGTAATGAGTATATTTTTGAAATGCTATTTTTCCAAAATCCTCAGGTTCGAGATCGAAATGTATTTAGTTTTAGCTTCACTAGGCCCTAGATGCAAATGTAATGATACTTGATGAAATCCCATTTACTAACACGGTTAAGTCTAATAGCCTTAAAATCGACAGCCAAAGTGTATTAAAGTTCCTGAAGTGTTTATGTTCGAACCTTGACATTTCTTGGGCTGCCCAGTGGAAAACCTGTTACTAATAAAAGATTTTAAAATCCTTCTACAGTTTAGTACCAACTTTAATCTGTGGCCTAAACTTTAAGTACATGAATGCCAGAGCTTATAAACTATGCAACTGCGTTGTCGCATTGTGTCCGTTTGTGCACAGGGAAACATTTTGAAGTTCAAACAACTGTGTGCTAACAGTGAAATGGCATTTTATGGTTTTCTGTACTTGCATTGAGTATATTGAATTCGTCAAGCATGCTAAGATCAAATTTGAGCATCACTTTTAATGCCGCATTGGTGCACCGAACAGGAGTGGTTATAAGATTCAGTGCTTGTTTCCTTAGTGGCCGGTGAAGTGTTTAGACTCTTGAGTGATGTAGCACACAAGCTATTTATTCGTTCACCTGTCCACACTGCTGTGGTAACTGTGTGGTTTTTAAAGTGTCCTATAGCTCAAATCTGCATCTCAGTTTCAGTCAATTTTGTAACATCTATTTGGCTTCGTTCCTGTGTGTTAATGATAACAGTGTAGCTCCAGGTTGATCTGAAACTATACTTGCTTTAGCATATGAACCAATCGAGATCATGTGACTATGCAAATTCCCACCTTTTTAGCAACATTGGCATTAGTATTAATAGTGTGTAATACTTCACTTGAAACATAAATGCTGTTCATACTGTAACTTACACACTTACACTGCAAAGGACAAACTAGGAGATGGAAATTCTCAGCGATATTGTTTATACTGCAGATTTGCCTATAATAATTTGTATTTTGGCACGAATAGTCTTTAATGTCCTCAAGGACATGTAATGATGGTACGATATTTCTCCCTAAATTACTGACTAATATGTAGCAACCTGTAGCAATTTATGAAATAATTATATTTTTAGCCCCGCCCCATATTTAAATGCACTGTTGTGCCTTATTGATTTCATCAGCTATAGTTGGTGTGACTTTAGCTCTGTTGCAAACGTTTGGTTTTAGTTTTGTGTTTTGTTTTGAATTGTGGTTCAGTGGTACTCTAGTGACATTTATAAAAGATTTTGGGATAAATTGTCCGATTGTAAAGCCATGATATTGTAATTCACATTAAGCTCTAAAAATGGCCCAGAAATATAAAAGTGAACACTGAAGCCTCATATACTTGGAATAAAATGTGCTTTTCTTGTCTGTTAACTTGTTTTTAGGTACATGGTTGCTGCAAGGACCATCAGCCTGCAGCAACCAGACACTAAATCTGATTTCATGTTATTTTTCATAAACAATCTGCAGTTTCATTGCATATTAATACAGTTGCATTAGATATTTTTGGTCAATTACCAAGTGTCTTTTAGTTACTCATAGACATTTTAAAATGAATTTTATTAAGGATTCTGTTGCATTATTTGAAATCTGGTCACATTTCACACTGCAGCACTGAAGGCGTTATATTAAAGATGAACCACGCCAGCTGTTTCAGTTTAACTGAACACTACTTGAAACAAATGTAGTAGCCACAAAAAAGGAGTGTTTTGTACACTGTTGAACTGCTGTAAAGTGCTACCCCAAATCTTTCTTTATCCTGTTTACATATGAACTGGTTCTTGATGTGCATTTCTGTTGTAAAGTTCTGTATTCTTTTTTTTTGTATTAAGAATTTTTTTAAAGATGCATGAGCACACCTCATGAAGTCTAACATGGTATGGTATATAACTTTTATGACCATGGTACCATTTTGTTTTGTAACTTTTTTCCTTAAGTTTGTCAAGTTTGATCTGTTTTGCTGTGGCATTTAGTAAATTGTGCCGTGCTGTAATCAAATCACTGGATCATTTTACAACTGATTTTGTTTGGTTTAAGGACGGACTTAACGTTCATTATTTTTCTGGAATGCACATACTATAGAAACACAGTGCCATGTTTCTTCTGTGGTGGTTGATGGTTGAAGTGAATGCTTCTGACTGACCAAACTTAAATGGTAGAACTCTTCATACACAGCCGCATGCTTTCGGTACAGTTGTATTATACAGTTTTCATGTGTCAAATAGGTCCAATGTGTTTTTACAGAACTGTTTGCACTGTGAACCGAAAATAAATGATATAAATGTCTATACAACTTTCACAACTCATTTGGGTTGACTCATTGGGACTTAGGATGAATTTATAACATGCATAAAAATTGAATGGTTAGCTCGTTCTGAATGCTTATTTTCAACCCAATCCATGTAAACCGGTCAGCAGTGTACACACAGACATTAAATCACATTTATAATAAGGAGCAGGTCATTGAGTTTAACCATTTAACCCAAATCGTTTATTTATCAAACTTTTAAAACGGAAAATGGCAACGAATCCATGTTTGTGTCTGTGCTAAACCATGAATGTTGATGTTGGTTTAAATTCAATTTGCTTTACAAACACATCATAAATAAAGACATCCTAACAGACCTTCACAGTTGTGCCCCGCCCAGTGAAATAGGTCCAAATACTCAGTGGCATCTTTCAGAATGTTTTAAAAACAGCCAAAACATTTCTTAATGAACAACTGATAAAACATGATGTTAAATACTATATAATACTACATTAAAATCATGTTTCCTATTCCAACAATTTTGAAGCACCTCTCATTTTATTTCCTCCTCCTAAATTGCCTCCTCATTTTTGGAAGTTGGTTTGGATAAAATCATCTGCTAAATTAATGTTTCAAGTTATTTTATAAACAATATTTTACAAGTCTAATGCTATTTCAATGTATTTACACCATAATTAAACATATTTTATTTGGGAGATTGTCCAATCATAAAATAAACGATCTACAATACTAGTATCTAATACAATAGCTGCCACATGATCAATAAATAAATAATTCCAAGTCTCATTGAACTCACAAAACCGCTTGTAAACCAGCCACAATCCTCATGGATCAATATGATTGATTGGCTGATATTGTTCAGAGGACATGAGTCAGATGAGTCTCTCCATTGGTGGAGGCTGCATGATGTTCCACATCTCCACCCGAGAACCTTCTTTCTCATGACGGCTGGGACTGTAGGTGCCACGTGTTGCCCGGTGGCTCAGCGTCATCACCAAGGCCGTGGCCACGGCGAACAGACCCAACAACAGAACCACAGACACCAGACTGATGGACAGCAGCAGGTTAGAGGTCACGCTCTCTGCATTCAGCTGGAGGAAACATGCATCAGATTGCAAATTTAGGATACCTTACAATATTTGAATATCATTTTTGATGGTTGACAGACAACCATTTGCACATTCAGAAGTTAACACCAAAGGCATCGGTTCACATACACATAAAGAACATCTCATTGGCTCTGTCTACATACGTTGGCATATTGAAATGTGTTTCATTGAGTTAAACTGTTCCCTCAAGATTCGCTGGCACAGCCAGCCACCGATCCCCTGCATGTCCCCTCCATCTGCCACCTCTGTTTATAACTGTGAAACCTGATGCTGGAATTGAGCAATCCACTAACCAAAAATGACAAGAAATGGTATTGTAGCCAATAAATAGAATATGCATCACCATATACATCACATGTCCACTTCAGTGGAAAATATTTGTTAAAGTTCACATTTTGTTCTTGCCCTGCGAGCAATAAAAAGTTGAATCCTGACTGAGGTTACAGTACGCTAATTCAGGTATTTGTGGGTGTTATATTCAGTGTTGGGTGTAGCTAGTTACGAAGTAATTAGTTACTGTAATTTAATTACTTTTCCCTTGAAAAGGTAAAGTAAGGGATTACTCTTGTTTTTACTGTCATTTAATTACAGTTACTTCTGATGTAATTAAACTAAATACTGTGTAATATATTCAATAGTGGAAATGACATCAAAATTATAAGTCTAACTTTAAAATGTATGCTGTAATGTATCCTCACATTTGTATACTTTGGTCGGTTAATAAGAATAATTTGTCATTATTTATTTGAATGATTTAAATAAGCCGTTTCACGTCTATCCTTGAATCAATTCTAATCAAGGTTGATATAGGATATAGAAAGTAATTAGTAATAAGTAATTAAATACTTTTTGGAGAGAGTAATTTGTACAGTAATCTAATTACACTATTGAATATGTAATTAGTAACTAGTAATTAATTCATTTTTCAGAGTAACTTACCCAACACTGGTTATATTTAACTAAATTCTCATCCACACAGACTTCGGAGTGAGATACTGTTTGGGTCTAAATGATTCACAGGTGTTTGTGATTACTCAGGTGTCTTTTAAGTGCTGGAAGAGTTCAGAATTAATTCTACTGTTTTGAAAACCTCTCTGCAGTGTGTTGCCCTTCAACATAAGGACTGAAACTGTGGCAATGCAATTCAACGAAGACATGAAGCTGGTTAACTGCCTGCTGTTTGGGAAGGAAAAAGAGAACAGGTGAGCTTTGATATCAATCACAGCCCCACCATAGTGAAAAATCCACTGCAGGAACCAGGGCCGACAAAACGTTTTTTGAACGGAAACGGTGGCGCGATTGAACACCCTGTTGTGATGAGGCAAGAGTTGAACTATGGCAGCTGAGAAGGCCATTCTTTGGCTGTGTGGCTCATTTCGTAAGGCTGCGTCCTCCAGAGGTCTCATTTGAAGGCTGCTACGTCATCGAGGCTGTCTCGTTTCATAAAATCAGGTAGGACTCTCCGGAGGCACCCTTCAAATGCGACCTTCTTTGACAGGAATTCGGAGGATACATGAGCTGTATCCTTCGTTGCTAGATTTAACCCACAATTCTTTGCGTCGGCCAACATCTGTTATTTGAATAAACGGCAACAGCTGCACATTCAATGAAATATGTGGTGTTTAAATGTTAACAGTTTACAATTTGTCACGTTTTTTTAATCTTAGCAGGCATATGTAATAAATAGGTTTACAAGTTTAGTGATTTTTAAACGTTTTGAAACAGTAAGGCAAAAATGTTATATTTGTTTAACTCTTTTGGCATTGTTTAGGGTAAAAAAGTAACCAACTTTTTACCTCTTAAATCATGTAGAAATCATTTTAATTATTTTGACAGGCGTGCGAGTGTTGTCATAGCAACGTGGTACTTCCTGTTTCCTTTTCTGCCAGTATGTCCTATGAAGGATGTCTCCTTTAATTCTAAATTGAGAATCCTCCGTATACCGCATCCTTTAGAGGATGATACCTATGCAGGACACAAGGACGCAGCCTTACGAAACGAGACACAGCTTTTGTGTTCTTTTTGAAGAAGCCTTATGAAATCGGTATAAATGTTTAATACTGCAAAATACATGTCTTCTAATATCTTCAATTATACCGAGCTGCAGCGGCCACATTTGTAAACAACTTTAGTTGACTCATTGTGTGATATGTCTGGATTATACACATGTTGCAGCTGATTGGGCGACATTCTTGACACACCCACCAAACAAGAGAAAACGTATCTCAAACCTTGTTGCACGCCGTTTCCAGGAACCGTAGCACAGCATTGCGCACCGGTTTGAGCTTGAACGTGCCCCAGGTAAAAATGTGCAATTTATCAAAAGAAATCTTAATTGTTTGGTATGTAGGTAAATAAAAAAGGGTTCATCCCAAACGACACTGTCTCTCAGGAATTCGTAAGTGTTTTACGAAGTGGAAACTTCATGTGGTTTAGTACAGTTTAGTGACGTGGGGTTACCCTTACGTAAATTAACCGTGGTTTTACTACAGTTAAAAACGAAAAACCATATTGGCACCGGTATATCCGTTATGTAACTGAACCGAGTTGTCAGGGCACTGACCAGTGAGTTAGCCATTTTAAGGGCTGTCTCATTCGCAAAATTCTCAATAAAATTCTTCCCTAAAAACTCCCACAACGCACCGCAAAAACCAGGGAGCATCGATGTTCCCTATGTTACCTTACCGTAAATCACGTGACAAGTTTTTAAGACGTTTAACCGAAATCGCAGGAGCCAACTCAATGAACTTCATGAAACGCGATATAACTTTTGAAAAGACAAACGCTTATTTTATGTTATGTATAAACAAAACGTTGCTAGAGAGGCAGGCAACACAACATTTAAATGTAATAATCGACCAAATTTGTGCACTGATAGGCTATTTAACAGAATAATGAAAGTGTTTCTCATATGGATTTCAACCAGTATTTAAAAAATAAAATCAGAGAGATGTCGGTTTTGCCGGTTGTTGATTATTACCAGCTGTGACGTATCACAACGCGCTTCAGCAAAAAAGTGAACGAAAAAAAGTGAACGGTGTCCCAATGAGAAGGGAGCCAGGTGCCACTTAAATACTGACTGAGCCGTCGATTGAGACATGTGCCCCCATTCTCGTGAACGAAAGTCGGAAAGCTCAGATAATACAAATCCGCCCGGATCGCGCGCGCCCCACTGATCGGAACGCGCATGACCCGTGGATTCATCATGGTGAAAGACCGCTCTCCCTCCCTCCATCTCAGCATTCATCACCGCGCGCAGTCTTTAAAACTTGCCTTATGCGGCGGTTGAAGTTAAAGTAAAACTAACCTTCATTCACAACGCACATGACGCGTCTGTATGCAAGCGATCACAATAAAACTGTTGCGCGCGTTTAACCCTCTGGAACTCCTCGGTCAATTTTGACCGAAAAATTTTACATTTTGAAATGTTTAAAAATGTTAAAAATCACGTGAAAATTCGTTACAAAACAATTTAATACTTTTGTCATAATAGCTCTGTGAACACAAAAAAAATATGGACATGATTCGTATGTCAAACGGTCACAAAAAATAGTCACACTTGGATCCTTCGTGGTCAAAAATGACCAACATAGGAAATGAATGGGAAATATTAAAAAATATGAAAACTCGGAGAATCTTTCGGTGGTACAAACTTCAAATCAGCCACTGTGCAGAAAAAAGTGCCCAGCAAGCCCAGCAATCAAGCGGTGAAACTCTAAAATATCAAGAGTGCCAAATAGTCACCCACGCACAAAAAAAACGAACTGGTGAGGCTGCAATAGAGCAAATTTTAAGAATGTTGAATAAAATCAATAAATGAAATAAAAATACAAAAGAGTCTCTCTCTCTCTCTCTCTCTCTCTCTCTCTCTCTCTCTCTCTCTCTCTCTCTCTCTCTCTCTCTCTCTCTCTCTCAAATATTGGATTTTAACGGCCTGGTATCTGTTTCAACCTGAAATAATGCATTAATTGAAAAATTACATATATATATATATATTTTGACAAAATGTAAAAATTGTATTGTTTTCAATGGGGAGACAAATGCATAATAATTATAGCATAAACATTAATTAGTACCATAAAAATTCTCTCAAAATGCAAAATAAGAAATATTTTGAACAAAAATGTATTGCATCAATTTTCCTGAAAAAAGTTACAGGAGCCAAGTGTGACCCCTAATTGACGAGGCAGTAAACTGAATGAAATGACAATTAATTGCAAAACGTTTGTATAACTTGTTTGATTTATAACTATCCATTCCTTAGTATTTGATAATTAAGATATCTAACAAAATAAGTAACAAAAAGGCTTTCCATGTGTTCCCTTTATAACAAAATTTTAACATTTGAATGTAATCATAATGAAAAATATTGGTACTTATCAAATCAAAAATATCTTAAAGTTGGCAAAAAATTGACAAAAAGTTGAAAACAAACTCTTCTTTGAGATTGTCTAAATTTACATTAAAATCCTAAATCATATCTAAACAACTAGGGAATTCACAAACTGCTCTAAAGAGGGCTGTACTGGAACATAGTATTTCACACTTGCCACTACACCTGCTTTTGCTTTTTTACAACCAGAAGGCTCTAATCAAAAATTTTCAAAAAATGAAATTTAATAGCCTGGTCTCTGTTTTAACCTAAAATAATGCATTAATTGAAAGATTAAAAAAACATTTAAAAAATGTTTATTGTTTTCAGTGGGTAAAAATGGATAATAATTATTGCATAAATATTAATAATTACCATCAAATTCTCTAAAACCAACACATTCTCACTCCCGACTCGTCACATATTTACGCTAGGTCAGCGTCCTTCGGCATCACTTTTGAACGCGCCGGGTACCCCTTTGGCGTCGTTTTTCGACGTGAAGGGCACGCGAATTTTACCGTCATTATGAAAATGTATATTAGATATAATTTGCAATGATGATGTTTCGGGGTTTTCATTTAAGTTTGATGGCCAGGATAATTGCGTGTACATGACGCTATTCAGACAGTTTCACAGTTTGAGCAAGTAATGTAACCGCTTATTTATCGTAATATAAAACACATAAAACAAGCAGTCACAATGTCGTATCAAGGGTACCAACGCGAAACGGTCGATTTGTATGAGGAACAGATGCGAAAGCGACCGTCCGCCGTAAATCTCAAATCCAGCGAATAACGACGTTCAAAGATTGCCTCCAGAGGAAGTTACGTCACCTTCGATGCCATTGGCTCTCCCATGTCTCGTGACCGATCGCGTCATTTCGTTGCCTTTGAACGTGAAACGGTATTGGCTCCCGCGACCGACTGCATCTAGCTGTTCCGGTTTATTTTTCGAATGGGAGCCTCAGCCGAGTTCGTGTATTCACGGACACGCACGGCATCTTCATGTAAAGTTATCGTACGGCTTTGGTGCAAAAAGGTCTTCGAAACGAGTTGTTTGTTATATTTTGTAATGCTTTTGGTCAGTTTGTGCAATAAATACCTGTGACTGTACTTTTATTCGCGTGTTGTGTTTTATATGGCAGAGAAGTGGTTAGGGTTAGGTTTAGGGTGAGGTTGGGGTTAGGTGCTACAAAATATTAAAATCATAAATAATTATGAAATGCTAAAAATTGCACGCATCTCGGTCTGGAGCATTTAGCAAACAGCAACGCAGTTCCCTGTTCGTCGAAAAACAACGCCAAAGGAGTACCCTGCGCGTTCAAAAGTGACGCCGTGGGGCGCTGACCGAGCGTAAACATGTGATGAGTCGGGAGTGAGAACGGGTTGCTAAAACTGCTAAAGAAAAAACATGTATGAACAAAAATATATTACATTAATTTTCCTGAAAAAAAACGAAGTTACACTTTTAAGGCTTTGGTCACTTTTGACTGGGAAGGAGCCAAGTGTGACCCCTAAACGAAGAGTCCCAGCTGTTTAAAATCAATCAAGCGTGCTGCATGCAGTTCAAAAACCTTATAGCACCTGTCAGTCTGACCTCTAGACATCAGTCTGTCAAGCTTTTTACTCTGACTGCATGTAGCATATAATTGCACTTATTCATTATACATATTGTCTGTTTTTAAAATAATGCACATATGATGTAGCATAGAAGGCTCTCTGTAAATGGACTTAATCTGTTGATATACATTTAACGCATTTTCTGCCCATATTTAATACAACTATGGTGAGCATTTAGTTGTAGCTGGAGGGTAAACAAGGTAAACAGCAAACACTATAACGCATTTCTAGCAATGTTAGTGTCCATGCTCATTTCACATTCAATTAAAACTTTAATGTTTTGTCATCCACCGGTGTTTTGTGGCTCTTTTTTTTAAAGTATCGATTTAGGCACCGGTACCGTTTTAAAAGTATCGAATTGGCACAGGTATCGAAAAACCCAAACGATTTCAAACCATGTTTTTTTTTTAAGAACCATAGTAAAACGATGGTTATTGTAGGCTAGTAAAACCATGGTTTTGCCATAAGTAGTCAATACACCAAAAAACATTTTTTTTTCAGTTTAGCGTTCTTCCAACAATCGTATGTTTTTGTACGATATATCGAACGAATTCACACGCATTAGCCAGCTCCTAAAATCGTTACAAATTTTAGTGAGATCAGGTTGTCCCAAAATATAAAAAAATGTTGCTGTCTTAAAATTTTAAATACAATCAAATTAACTGTTTTTACTGTTTAACATCTTGATTTATGATACATTGCTGCACAAAAGTTGTAATTGCTTGAATTATTTCGATAAGAAAAGATGTTACCATGCCTTATTATTCTGAAAAGTAGGCTACACATAATGCCATATTATTATTATTGACACATTATGGTTTTATATAATTTATTAATGCATTATTATTCTTCGTTTATTAAAATGAATAAGCTGTACTGACGTAAAATTCGCTTGGTATTTCTTTGTTTAAAGGTTTTTTTTGTTGTTGTTGCTTTGCTTTTATAATATACTAAGTATTACCTCCAAAATAATGGTTCCTTACAAAGGGTGTTATGGCCAAGATGGAATATGCAACCATCATTTGGAATTACACTTGCAGTCAACAGTATAGGCTAAGTTATATTCCAAGAGTCCGTAAACAAAATATACCGCCAAACACTGCTTTTCACACACTTTATACTCTAGAGTATCTGGACTGATGTTCAGACCCAAAAAACATCATCCAAACCCGAGCTGCATGCGGCGACAGGCCACAGAAAACTCCTCCAGCACTGAGCTTTGAATGAAGCCGATGCTTCATGTGCGCGCGCGATAGAGAGAGAGTGCGCGCGAGAGAGAGACAGCAGGCTTTCCAGCAGACAAACGACCCTGTCACGGAGATAAGCTTCCTCTCCCGATATATTTCCCGTATACGTTTCTCAGACCCGCGGCGACGCGCTGCTGAGTTGCATTTCACACGGAACGATGGCGGAGGCCCTTCTGCTGGCCAAGCACTATTCTGTCACTCTGAAGACACACACTTTCACCGCAGACGTGAAACAGAAACGCAGACCCACGGATTCCTCACGACACGCGGAGACACATTTGTGCTTCAGCAGTCAAACAGACGAGCCTGCAAGATGCGCTCGCTTCCCTGACGCATATCATGACGTGCCTTTGAATAAATCATCTATTTTAAGATGTTTAAGACATTGCATATAGATAAATGGTTATTCTTTGTGTTAGCATTGGATTACATCCGGTTTGGTTTCATTTAAGTCATTGTAAGGCAAAATGTTGACTTTAGCCTATTTGTCTGCTACATGAATAAATGTAAATGCGTGTGACAGATCGTGTGTCTTTCTGTAGATGAACACTACAATTTAGACACTACATTCACTGTGCAACAAAAGTTCAGCTATAATTTAGTATTACATCATTTCGTTTTAACCTTCCTTATTCAGCAAGTGAGCATGGCAGTCCCATCAGGAAAAGAGCCACTCACAAAGAGAGTCTCCATCCCATGAAATCATTTAAAACTCTTGTTCATTACTGTCAAACTAGTAATTTGTGTAAAACATTTTGGGTGGAAATATTTATCTGTAAGGAACCACCAGAGATCAGAGAGTGAGACGTCCGCATGTGTTTTATCATGAGATTAGATGTTCTCACTAACATTTATCCTGTTAAACGGATTAACAAAGCGGAAAGTGTCTATCTTTAACACCAGCACCCTGCTCGCGCATTACAACACCCTTGTCAGGTTAAAGGTGTTTGATGCAGAAATGATAGGTTTTGTGACATCATATTAAACACAATCACATCATTTGATAAACTTGTTGTTGTTCATTTACAAGACAAATTGTTTTTATCCCAAAGTTGTATAGCATATATAAACACTTTCTAGAGAATATTTCAATACTGCGTGCAACCTAAACTTTAAAACGGAAAAGAAATATGAATTTGTTAAACTGCATTGAGGTCGAAATTAAAGCATTTTTATCATAAACGTTTCCTTAAATTTTGATAATCTTATTAGTTTTTAATTCTCTTAATTCTCCTGCACAAAAATGTTTCATATATCAGATTTATAGACAATTACAGATTATTTATATAGTATGTGTACAGTATATACACTTTCACTTACACACATATAATATTTATTTAGCTTATCCTTTCCTGTAAGAAACGACATTGCAAGTTGCTTGTGGAAAGACATGTTTCAAACTTGCACAGCACACACTTTTCGCTTGGATCGCTGACTCAACACACCTGTCGCTGGTTTTACAGTACAGATATATCTTTGATGTGTTTGCCACCTCTAGTTCAGTGGGTCTGTCTGTCAAACTCTGTAGCAACATTTTTTAAAACCTGCATGATGTGTGCCACTGGCTCAGTCAAAGAGGAGAGACAGCCAAAGAGGAGAGACAGCAAAACAAAAGCGACAGGACAAACAACAGATCGAGAATGGATGAGATGATTTATTTGAAAACAGTGATCTACAGATCTACAGAATGCAATAGACACAATCTGATGACAAACACAGAGATCAAAGAGATGATCAGAAATCAGAATAATGTGTCACACGGTTAGCTGTTTAAATGTATATTGAGAAACATTGTAGTAGAGCAGTTAAAGTGTCCAAATATGATTTTTAGAAATGTGCGGTTAAGGTGATTAATACTGGGATATTGTTGGGTGTCGACGGTTTCATCTTAACAAAATAAACAAACGTTACTGCTCATGCGCACCTTTGTGACCCCAACGTAACTTCCGGTACACATTCACAAACAATAGAGTGTCTGTAGATTATTTCTGATAACAATCAAAAGAAACCGAGAAGACCCGTTACTTGGCTAAACTTGGCTCTCCATATTTTGAATTTAGACTGCGATACCAAGCTCAACCGCTAGATGTCAATGCACCATACGGTTTGTTTAAATGCGACCGAACAGGACCCATTCAACAAACCCATTTAAATGTTTGTTTAACATTTAACGCCACAAAATTCAACAAATCGTTAATTAAAAACATTATTATTAAAAACAAAATTATTATACAGTAAAACAATAATACAAATGAATATTAACATAACATAAATTAAATTAAATGGTTATATTATTAGACACTAGCCAAACACAAACCGGAAGTTAACTGGGGGTTAACTTACGGTTTGTTAACGCACGCGCTTCTGATGAAACTGTCTACATCAATGTTAGAAAATGGGAAGGATAATGATGGAAATCAAAAGAAACACATAGAATAGACAGAAGACAGTTGTATTTTGTTAAAAATGATATTGAACTGAAATTATTCTGTTGAAATTGCATGCTAAAGGTTCTAAATTCTTTAGTCATTAAAATCTAATTTAACTCATAATTTAAAATGAAGTTACTTTTTTGCCCAAACTCCTTGTGCTGTTAGTCATAGGAGTGTATTGTAATCATAATCAAATTTACAAATACTGTTATGTTAAACTTCATAAATATACAAACTTCATAAATATACAAAGTATTCAACATCCCCTAAACATATTCTTTCATTTTCCCTTGCACTTATTTACATACTGTCAATGAGAAAACAGGGTTAACCAATAACAATGTATTTCTTGATAAATGTGCTGAATGAAACACTGTTACTGAACTCAAGGCACAGCGTGGTTTTACTTGGACCTGATACAGTTAATATCCAATATATTATCATCCTTGCATTTTATTTTAACCACACCCACTCCTTTATTCATTATAACCCCAGTCGACCTCTGGTTCATCATCTAACCGCAGAATGAGGTAGGAGAGAAACTGAAAGAGGTTCTGCCAAAACAAAGCCGCCATGTAAAAGTAAAGGTCGCTTACGTCGATTTCGCAGGTGTCGCCGGCAAAAGTCATTTCACAGATACACTGGAACTTGTTGACCAAATTATGGCAGTAGCCGCCATTCAAGCAAGGGTTAGATATACACTCGTCGAGGTCTAATTCACACCTGACAGACAAATGCGGATGGTAATAATTCAGTATGCATATTCAAATATAAATGCTATGCATTCTAGGTATTGAATGACAAAGCAACATGATTACAATGAAATTAAAATGCATTCATGAGAAAGAGGCGGAATAATCACCAGTGACCCGAAAACCCAGGGAGGCAGTCACACATCAGGGTGGTCTCAGAACAGTTACCCCCATTGAAACACGTGTAGTTGTGCTCTTCATCACCACAGATGGACACCGGGAGCTTTGGGGGTCTGGAGGAAAAGATGAGGGACAAGAAAGAAGTAGAGCAGATGATGAAGAACCATCTTGAGAGCAATGTAAGGAGCTAATATCTGCAACCCCCCCCCCCCCCCCCCCCCCCCCCCCCCCCCCCCCCCCCCCCCCACACACACACTTCTTTGTCCTGCACAAAGAGGATTAGCTCACTATAAGAATAATAACATTAGCATTTGAATGGACCACTGACCACAAGACAAAGACAATACTATCATTTTATGGAGATTAACAACAAGCTAATATGAACGATAGGAAAATGTATATAGACAAATGTAATAAGTTATGATAAGTATAGGATATGATTTGGGACAGGATTGTGTCTTAGTGTAATTTTCTTTCATTTTGCAGACAGACTGGGATGTAAGGAAGGGAAACCAGAATGAAAGAAAAAAGGAAGGAATGAAGGAAAGACAGAACAAAAAGGAAGGAAGGAAAGAATGAATGAATGAAAAATGGAATGAAAGGAGGAAGGAAGAAAAACTGAATGAAGAAAATAGGGAAAAACAGAAGAAAAAAGTAGAATGGAAGGAATGAAGGAAAATAGGATCAAAGAAGAAAAAAGAAAGGAATGAAGAAAAACTGAATTAAAATGTGTATGGAAGGAAAGAAAGAATGAAGGAAAAACTGAATGAAAATAGTAAGGAAGGAAGGAAGGAAAAAATGAAGGAAAATGGAATGAACAAAATAAAAGAAATGAAGAAAAAACGGTATAAAGGAAGAAAGGAATGAAGGAAAAACGGAATGAAAGGAAGGACAACTGAATGAAAAACAACAAGAAAAAAAGGAAGAAAATAACTGAGGAAAAATAAAAATAAAATAGGAAGGATGAAAGCAGCTACATAATTTTCATGTTTATTGACTGTAGAGATGCAAATTTTTTTCTGTATTGTACTTATTTTCTAAGTGCTTGATTTTGATGTGAAAGAAAGAAAGACAGGTAAGAAAGAAAGAAAGAATGAAAGGCAGGCCACTTACAAGTTCTTGACAACAACATACCACGGAGTCTCTTCAATCCGAACGCTGTTGTGAGACGGAGGGAGCAGGAAAGAGACAAACAAACAGCAACCGTCACATTTTTATTTAAGGCAAAACTTTACACCAAAGACCTCTGTAACTCTACAGCGGGGAAAGAGAGATCTATAATGTCTCCCGGCTGCCTGCGAGGCAGTTTCAAAGGAGCGCTATGAAGCTGACTGGCAACAAAACATGTTTATGAGATAAATGGCTGAAGACTTGCTTTAGTTGCCACCCTGAAGGCCTAACACAACCGCTGGAGGACGGGCGAGACACTCTCGACAGAGACTATTAATACAGCTTTAAAACCACACGTAAAGACCAATCACCACAGTCGTGCTAGCATAAACAACATAAAAGCAATTATACGATCTGCGTCGTCTTTATAACAAATCAGTCCCGTAGGGGCTCCAGATTCATTCAAGTCGGTTTGTTTCTTTGATTGTCTGAGGTAAATTTCTCTTGTGTGATGTATTTTCTTTAAACAGCGTAGCTTCATGAAACAAGATACTGTTTTTCAACGTCATATCTAAGGGATGTGGTTCTATGTTTTGCGGAAACGTCCTTTTAGACGTATTTGTGGATTGCTTTGATGTCAAAGCCACGTTTCAGGTTCGCAAACTAGGTTAAACTCAGACAGTAAGTCCTACACATGTACTCACACATTGAAACGATAAGAATGAGACGTACGTGCAATTTTGCCCTGTAAACTTGTGGGGACATAGACAAGAATAGCTGTCGATTCCACGCAAGCAAGTCCCTCCATTGGCACACTTGTGGCCGGCACATGCATCCACCTTCACCTCACAGTTGGTGCCGGTGTAGCCGCTCTCACAAGTGCAGTTGTACGCAAGACCTTCTTCGCTGCAGTATCCATGGCAACAAGGGTTGGACGAGCAAGAGTTTACGTTCATCTCGCAACGATCGCCGACCCAACCCGGCAGACAGAAGCATTCAAAGTGGTTGAAGAGATCTTCACAAACACCTCCATTCAGACAAGCGTTGGGTTCACAAACCATCCCACCAACACATCCAACCTGGACGGGAACCTCGGATATCTTCTCGAACTTCTCATCCTGCGTTTGTGGAAACCTCACCTCGTCGGGACCGTAATATGGAAGCACGATACCGCCGATTTCAACGGTACTCAGACATCCAATCAGATTCCAGCCAGACTCCGTGCCCAGCCCACCAAGTAGGATATCCACGCCCTCTCGAATAAAATCCAGATTTCCCGCCGCAGAGTTTGACACGGCTGGCTCGTCCATTTCGTCCAATGAAACCATGATCCACTGGGAGCTGTTAGCCCAGGGATCGGCCATGAGGAGCTCCATGACATGCCACTGTCCATCAGATACTGGTTTTGCGCTGTGTAGGGTCATCGGTGAGAGAGGTGATGAGGTGAAGGAAGAGCCGCTCAGGAGCTCAAGTGCCAGAAAGCCATCTTGAATGGATACGGTCACAAAGTCAGAGCCGCTCTCGGCGTGTAACACCGGTGCGTTGCGTTTGCGTGTACGGATGCTGAACACGACGCTGGTGAGGTGGCGGGTGATCAGACCGTTGCCACGGTATATGAGAGTGCCAGTGTCCTGAAAGGTCACATTTGAAATGCCTGTAGAGAAAAGGGCAGACATTGTTTTTAAAAGAATAGTTCACCCATTTTTTTATGATTAACCCTCATGCCAGTTTAAGACAAACTAATAGGCTTCTATGGCTATGTTCTTCTATGGTGAGTCGTGTTTGATCATAAAGAAATATGTTTAGGTTGGGGCACTAAAATTATTCATTGAAAGTAAATAAAAACTAAACCAAAACTAAAACGGAAATAAAATAAATGTAAATTAAATAGCAATATATTAAATAAACAAATAAAAAGCAAAAAAATTAACATAAAAGATGAAAATATAAAAATAAGATCTCTTTTAAAATATGAATGAAACCACAATGAAACAAAAAAGGAAACTATAAAAAGCTCACAAGACATGCTAAAACCAATGAGAACTTAAGTTATCAACATGCCGCCATAGTTGATTTTAGCACTTAAATCTGGTTGTTTACATTTTATTACATAGCTCAAGATATATCATAAATATTTTAATAACTTTAATAATGAATATAGACTTTTATGAATAATAACTTGTGAATGATAAATAATAATTTAAATGAAATTTTATGTTGAAGTAAGATATATACATCAATGATGTCATGAGTGTGAGTAAATTGAGAGAATTTTCATTTTTTTGGTAAACTATACCATAGACATGTGAAACATTAGTTTAATATGAGTCTATGACATGTCTGAGTCAGTCAGCATGCTTAACTGAGGCTAACCCTCTCCAATGTCATTTAATTAATAGATGAATGCTCAGTCCTGAAATCGGCGACTCGTTTTTGTTCCTGAGAGCTTAATTAAATACATGCTTGTGTTCGTGATATTATAATGCGAGCCGCTCTCAGCAGGACTCCTCGTTCCCAAGCCCAGACTTAAGACTGAATCATATGGCTTGGCATGACCGACGGATGTAAATCAGACTTAATCCAAAACAGACTAATCCTAGCATAAACAAATGTGCTGATGAAGATCTAAACTCTGCAGACATACTGTGAGATTAAGAGCATTTGGCCTCGGGTCAAATCTTCTGAGATACTCACATTCGTAGCCCCGTTTGAGGGCCCTGCACGCTGCCTGCGGCGGGCAGGGTTTGAGCTCGCACCAGCTTACCTCCTCACAGCGTCGCCCTGCTGTGTAAGGAGGGCAGTTGCATGTAAAGTCATCCCATGCGGAGAAACACAGGCCACCATTTTGACATGGATTTTTCTAGAAAAAAAATTATATTGAAAAAGTGACACATTTAAGTTAAAAAAATTATAATAAGAATAAAATAAAAATGACATTTAAATTAATATAATACACTTAATAAAAAATAATCATAAAATCAATTGAAAATAATATAAAAAAACAAATAAAATAATAAAAATTTAAAAAGTCAATGTGTCCTTATCCAAATTGTTTAATTTCATTTCAAAATTGTTAACCCAAAGTTTTGCTCACCTAGTCGACTAAATACTTATCTGGCAAAAACTTCATCCAAAGCATCATGCAGTGAATTAAGATGTATATTTGTTTATTATGTACATTGTGTCACGATCCTGCTTCTCTCAGTCTTGCTTTTCTAGTCTTGTGTCAGGATCATGACAGACCCACGTGTTTTGTGTGGAAGCACATGGCAATTGTTTGTTTTTGGTGTACCATGTGCTCTCCTGTCTCGTCTCCTGGCCCCGCGCCCTCGTTTCCTCATTAATTATCTTGTCATTGTTTCATGCCCCTCACCTGTTGCCCTCATTATTTCAAGTTAAGTTTATTGTCAATTGTATTGTCTAGCCTAGTCAAGTCATTTTTTGTTCTGTTTCCCTAGTTCTGTGGTGTTTAACCCCTTCGTGGGTTTTGTTTTTACCTTGTGTATTGTAATAAAGTCCCTGTGTAACCACTGTCTGCGTTTGGGTTCTGTCTCCACACCCACACATTGCCTGCAAATCAAACCCATGGCACTGCTAAAACTGTGCTTTACCAGTTTGGCTATAGAAAATTAAAAAAAACTAAACATTGACCTGTTGTAGCTAAAAGCTCAACTTAACTATAGAAAATACAAATAAAAATTGACCTGTTGTAGCTGAGAGCTCAACTTAATAAAGCAACTTACAGAGCAAGAGTCATCACTTGTGCACCCTGCGGTAACATCAACCATGTGGTCCGGTTTATACGACATCACTGAGACAGCAAGTGGAAAAAACTGGAGTTTCTGTTCATTGAGCTGTAAGTCCTGCAAACACCCTTTAAAATAACCACCAAAGGCAGATGATTCTTGTCCATCAACCAGCCCGCCAACATACACCTTATCCCCAAGCAGAATGGAAACCGCGTGAAAGTCCGTTAGTCTGAATTCATGGCCCGATGCCTGTAGAATCATCATGCCCTCCTTGACGGTAATGCTGACAAAGTGGATCTCCCCATCGTTGACCACACTTCCAACTGATGAGATCTTCAAGCTGTTGAGTTTCACTTTTAGTATTCCCTTTTCCAACCACAGTCCAAAGTACTGAGTCGTGCTGTTGGCAAGGAGCACCAACAGACCCGATTCCTTCCGTGTGCGCAAGAACATGGACACCGAGAGTGTATCGGATTCCAACTGGTCGTTGATGGTGAAGATGGCATAGCTTGCCGAGTCATCCTGGCCAAATTTGGCTGTGATATACTCTGTTTGTGAAAAAGAGAAGAGTTAGAGAACACTTACAGAAAGGCACTTATACGTTTCTACATTCTCATTTCAAATGTGTGTACTCTAGGTAACATTTTCAAATAGACTTGTGCAGTATTGAGTGTTCCCAAGTCGAAAGCACCCTTATGAACTGTAAAATTAATCCTGAAGGTTAATCCAAAAATCTTCTTGATTTACTAAAAGTTCATTTCCTGGTGTCCTTACCTTCCGCACAGTTTGAACCCTCATACGGTCGCCGACACTTGCACTTGTACCCTTGCCACAGGTTACCACACTCTCCCTGGTTCTCGCACGGCCCTGAAAGACATCGATCTTGATGGTTGCATCCCTGCGTGACGTTGACCGCCAAGGTGCTCAACCAATCCTCCGGCACTATCAGTTGTGAGTCCACAAACAAGTCCCTCATGCATCCGATGAATGATCCAGAGCCCCCTCCTCCGTCCAATCCTCCAACAAAGGTGCTTTGTAGAGCTGACTCCAGCTCAAGGGCACCTGGCTCTATTTGGATGGCTCTACTGCAGATATCGTCTCCGTTGCAGGTTTCCAACAGTCGCAGCAGTAGCGTATCCTCCCCAAGCACGAATTCTGCCGTGTGCCACTCGCCATCAGAAACGGCCTGAGGTAGAGTCAGTGTCCAACTGGTTGAATCTGGTTGAGGGTCACTCCTAAGACTAAGAAGCAAACGGCTGTCTTGCAGCTCCAGGATGAGCGTGACCCCATCACTACCCCTCTCGAAGAGTACCGTGTTCTCCAAAACGGTGCGAAAGCTTAACATGATATTAAAATATGTCTCGGCACCCAGTAGAGGCGTCTGCAAGCGCAGGTAGCCTCCGGACGTCTCAAAGGAGAATGCGGTGGACGTCTGGCAGTACGAGCCGGTGTAGCCTGACTGACAGGTGCAGCTGTAACCGTGTACACCATCGCTCAGGAAGGGTACGCAGGGCGCCCCATTCTGGCACTCATGGCCCTCGCAACCCCCCAGCGGCTCACTACAGTTGGTTCCCCCGTACAGGATGCCATCTTGGGTCTCTGATAGGCAGATGCACTTGTAGGTGTCCAGGAAGTCCTCGCACGTGGCACCATTATGACACGGGTTGGTGGTACAGGCAGTGACGTTCAGCTCACACAAGGCACCTGAATGGAAAGGAGAGAAGAATGGAAATGTTTAATGAGGATTATGAACAAAAATGAACTGTTCTGGGTGTTACATAACAGGCTTCCATCATAAAAGTTTATCCATGAAACTATTTGTGGCTGGTGTAAGATTAGATTGCAGGAATAATGTGGGCACTCTTTAGTCAATAATCCCACAGGAAAACAAAAAGCAAAACTGGTTGCATAACCCATTCAACCCCATGTCAAAGTATATGGCAACTGAGATTTCCAGTTAGAATCCCATAACTGAGAAATAAAAATTCTGTGCATGGTTATAAACTTTTTAATGGCCAATTAATGGATGAATCCTCCAATGAATGACCAATTAGTCATTGAAATGTCCTTTAAAACACAACGTTCTAAACAAAAAAAAAACCTTGAACAACCAGTAGTTATACAACCTTACAGCCTGTAGTCACTACAAATCAATTAGAATGGTATTCAGATAAATTTCCAACTTTCTTTGATCAGTTTTGCATTCAGATCTGAGTAACCAAAACAGTAAAATGTTACCTGAAATAAGTAACAGGACACTCCAAATCCAAACCACAACATCCATGGCATTACAAGTCTACCACCGAACCCAACGACCGCATCTTGCCTATTTTAATGCCTCCATGGACAGTACAGATCATCTTAATGGACAGCTCTGTGCATACATTCCTCTCCTTCTAGAAAACGTGTATGGCAACACTAGGCCCCCATCAAACCCAGCTCCCGGGGGATTAGCTTAATGCAACCTGAGCATCTTAAAATGGCAAAGACAAATTATAGCCTCCGCCTCTGAGTAATGATCAGAGCTGATGACCTTACATAGGCTGCAGAGAGAGAGACACTTTGACCTCATGTAAAATGGTAATTTTCAGACGACTATTTAGATATCTAGCATGAAAATACTGATTTGATTTTAAACCAGACCTGACAGACGCACAAAACAGTTATGATGTATAGTTACTGTGTATGAAAACTTTCTCACCTTTCTGTTATCACACGGTTTTTAACGCTATTGCACATGCAAATGAAAGTGCAAATCAGAATTCGTAATATTTCTTCACGCTTCATCACAGCTCGGGCTGCGAGTCTGCAGGTACCTGTGAATTCTGGTGGACACCTGCAGATGAAGCCAGCAGCGCTCTGAGGGTTGTAATGAGAAGGTGAGAGGAGCTGAGTGCCGTAAAGGGTCTTCCAAGAAAGCTCAATACATGTGCCTTTATTCATACACGGGACGCTTTCACACTCGCTAATGTCCGTTTCACAGTTACGACCCTCGAACCCTGAAACACACATAATAGAAGTGACATGACAAGGCTGTTTAGTGTTTTTATTTATTCGCCCTCATGTCGTTCAAACCCTGTATGTGATTCTTTCTTCTGTGGAAGACCGAATTGTAAAGACATGAGGGTGAATAACTGATGAAATGTATATATTTTCATTTTTGGCTGAGCTATGCCTTTAAATGAGTTGTAACTCACCAGGCCAGCAATTGCAGGTGTATTTCTCGCCTTCGTCCTGACAGAGGGCGCCATTGAGGCAGGGTTGAGACCAGCAGTGTGGAGGTGGAATCTCACAGTGAACACCAGTAAAACCAGTTTGTAAGCAGTCACAGTGGTAGCTAGAAAGTTTTATTAAAAAGAAGTATGTTCATATATCTTATTTAATGTAAACGTAAATATTATATTCTTTTAAAAACTTTAAAAACCTAATTCTAAAACCTAAACCTAGTTCTCTACACAGTTACCAAAAATACTCGTATTTATCATTTTTATGTACACTTTGCACAAAGTTTACATATTATTTATATATTAAATTGTATTATTTACATTATAATTAAGACAATAAATTATTATAATACATTGAAATATATTCACTTAAATTAATTAACAATATTAAATAATATAATAATGTATTCAATGAAATACATAATTTGTATATTAATTGTCTATTGCCTTATATTTTTTAATAAACAAAGCACAAAAAATCTTGATGAAATACAATCCGGACACAATTACTATTTCTATGAAAAAGTTAAACAGTGGCGAAATGCATAAGGAGAATATCACCCTTATAAATCTACTTTACCCATTTATTTCATCCACACACACTGCCCCATTTTGGCATGGCTGGTCACTGCACTCATCGATGTTGATTTCGCAGCCCTCCCCCTGGAAGCCTTCCAGGCAGGTACACCAGAAGCCATTGATGTGGTCATGGCAACTGCCGCCGTGGAGACAGGGCTGTGATTGACACTCATCAATCTCAATCTCGCAGCTGCTACCTGCAACATCAGACACAATAGAGTCGAGTGCAAAGATGCCAATCCGCTCTTTACCGAGATCTCTACATGGCTTATTGCACATGCCATATGGACAGACCTCAGTCAGGAGAGATAAACAGGATCAAACAGACTGTAACTGTTGAAGTTTGGAAAAAGTCCTAAAAGAAATGAATATGCTGAATGCTGATCATGCTGAGTTTTCGGTTTCTTGATGAAAAAATATTTATAGATATTGACAGTTTTCACGTCTATTATAATTGCACACATTCTTCTCAAATATAATTTATTCACCCTCATGTCATTTCAAACCTGTATAACTTTCTATTATCTGCACAACACAAAAGAGATTTTGAAGAATGTTAGTAACCAAACATCATTGACCCCTATTGACTTCCATTGTATGGACACAAAACTGAGACATTTCTCAAAATATCTTATTTTGTGCTCCACAGAAGAGTCATATACAGGTTTTGAATGACATAAGGAAAAAAATTATGACAGAAATTATTTTTGGGCGAACTACCCTTTAAATGGTTTAATGCTGCAATACCGTCATTCAGCCACTAGAAGGCATTGGCTGCATTTGGCACTAGTTAAGACGCATCAGTTGTCAGTTTAACAGGCGAGAGGCACATGGCAAACTCTCCTTCACTTACCCGTGTACCCAGGCTTGCAGAGACAGACATAATGGCCGATCTTGTCCAGACAGGTGGCTCCGTTCCTGCAGGGCCCCGACACGCATTCATTCACCTCAATGTCGCAGCGTTTGCCCTGAAATCCCGGCACACAGAAGCAGGTGGGGCCGTCCCCTACGCTCCGGCAGATGGCACGATTGCGGCACGGGTTGGGGGAGCAATGGCCCACCTTTTTCTCACAGAAAGTCCCGGTGTAGCCTTCTTGACAGATGCATGCATACCCTGGACTCCTGTATTGCACTGCCAGACAGCGGGCACCATCTCCACACAGCTTCTGAGCGCAGCGCTGGACACTAGTGTGACAGTCATGCCCCAACACGCCTGGCACGCATTGGCAAGCTAGTTCCCCTGGGCGGGCGCCAGTGGACTGGCACGTCGCATTGCCCTGGCAGATGGACGACTGGCAGGGTGCATCAGAAGAGTGGCATCGCCTGCTGGGCAGGGCTGGCACCGGAGACTCGCACTGGCAGAGCAAGTCAGATGGGGCTTCCCTACACTCTGCCCTATTTTGGCATGGCTTGTCCAGGCAGAGTGTAGAGGTCTTGAGAGGTGTTAAACCTACAAAGAAAAGAATTTGACTCATGTGGAAAGTTTGGTACTGATGTACGTATTATTATTAAGCAATAGGAGTGGTCACGGAATTGTCTTTATTGTAGCTTTTCATTTTTTTTGCTTTTTAGGTTTTTTTAGTAGATATATCGTCGCCTTGGAATAATATGGTTCTATCTGACATTTTTGTCAAAATTATTCACATTTTCTTATTCTGTGACATATTCATATTCACATATTCATATCCTTTACATTTTGGGACATTTATTTCGAAAACAAAAAGGTTTCATATTGAAGCTTAATATCTTAAAACTGCTCAGAATGCAAAACCTTATAATTACAAAGTGACAATAATTTACAGTTTACGGTTTTTCCCTTCTCAAAAAAACAGACCAAAAATATTGGTGACCCATCCTGCACAAACAGAATTTTTCTGTCCAATCAAATGCTTCCTAATACTAATTGAAAATGGCTAGCATGTAGTAAATTCTGTTTTGTGGTTGTAATTCAGATAAAGGCTGTTGGTTATACAGTATAAACACTATTCAATAATTCCTGTGCATTTACAGGACATAATAACAAACATACTGGTTAAAACATTTTTATGTAGGCTAATTAAACAGTCTTTAAATGTACAGTGCATGGAATTAAGCGGCATCTAGTGGTGAGGTTGCAAATTGCAACCAACTGCTTACTCCACCCACTACAGTGGTTTGGCATAAAGCCTATTACACAAGATTAATGTTTTATAAAGGTTTTTGTACTGTCCCGTAATGTATTACTATAACTTATACATGTACGAACTGAAAAGTGGCCTTATTTAAAAGTATGAAGGTTTGCGTGTTACAAAAGCAAATCCCAAGCTCCCCCCTCTGTTCTGTGGCTGAAACTGCTGGACGAGAACCTTCAGTTCTTATTGGTATGAGCAGTTTAAATGGATTGAATATAGCAATACAAAAGGTGCCATATTTTGTAAAGCATGCAGACATTTTCCTGAGGTACACACAGAGTTTACTTTCACAAGAGACGGTTATAAAAATGGGAAACTCCTCCGACAATGTATATTATATTCATTTTGACTCATTTAAATAATTTTGATTTATCAGTCAAACTTAATCTTCACAGTTTTTTTTCCAATATAAAAGTAAAAAATAAATTTGCTAATTCACATAACAGCTGGAGCATTAAAATACTGTTTATTAGAATTACATATGATATATATGTATTTTTTTGTAGTTTCATTGATCTACTCTAAACTACAGGGCACAACAAAAAAGAAACAGGTATTGTGTCTCATTGTCTTTATATCATGCCCTTCACAAAAAGAACAACAAAGGACAAACAAGTTTTAGAACAAACTTTCAATGAATTGGCAAATGAGCCGAAGGATACTGTGAACTTGGACCAATGGTCCATTTTGCCAAGCGAATTAATCTGCATTGTTCTTGACCCATCCCAAAACAGTGTCCGAGATCTGCTGTGGTAATGAAGCTTCTCTTCCTAGTCTTCCTGCTCGTGTCATCTACGAGTTTGCGATGAGATTTACCAAGAATATCTGACAATTTACCTGCAATTTTCAAATACTTGCCTCGATTTAGTGACAGAACAATCATTGAAAACAAATACTCGACAATTGCAGGCAAAAATTCAATTGGAATCTGGACAGCATTACTGTTTTTACACTTTTCAGGGAAACAACCTAAACAGTTCTTTCTGCACATTAAACTGAAGAAATAACTCATTTCAACTCCTATACCTGACCGGCGCTCGCATGTATAAACGCAGAGCCTGCACAGCTTTAGATAAAGGACATATATAAAAGCCCCCGTCCTGTATTCAGCTGGTCAATAACGGGCAATGTCAGAGGAAACAATACTTTGTTATCTATCCAAGAAATGGCTTTACCCCGGTGACAGGCCCATTCACTTCCTGCTGACAGCACAAGGACGTCTGCAAACTTTGGAATCTCAACAAAGCATCAAATTATGTCCCCATAGCAACCAATTCCACGCTCCCAGCTATGCTTTTGACGGGGTTGCTATGGTGACCAACAATAGACATAAGTCAGATATTTAGAGTGTGTCTAGAAAACCTATTCACACCCTTCAGTGTGCAATGTTTCTTTTTTATACCAGACTGTGCAGCGAGACAAAGGCTAATACTGCAGGCGATCATGATGTTTTTGTTCGAGAGTAACTGGCTTTCTGGATATCTTATTTACATTTTAGACTAATAGGAAGCAAATCATTCTAGACGAGGACGTTTGTTCGCCAAAGATGCTTTAGATAGGATTAACTATGACTATTATCAATATCAATAGAGGGTGATTAGACATTTGATGCATTTCTATAAAACAAATTTCAATATGCTTGTTATAGGATGTTATGGAGGGAGCTTTTTACAAGAACAGCTTAGAGGAAGTCTAGAGCTGTGCCCAGCAAGAACTCCCCACACACATAAATGGGGGTGTCTGAGAATCCACAAGGATGTCAAAGCACATGTTCATGTAAACAGAGCTCAGAAATCATCCTCGTATCATATCAATGTGAGACATACACCGGACGGGACTGGTGATGGGTAATGGGATTGTCTCGCCGCATCCAGTGTGGACAAAATTTTTAATTATAATGGGTCTAATGCGATCTATTGTCTTTTGATGCGTCGCATCGCATCCGGTGTAGACACGGTGAAAGTATCAAACTCAAATAGGCCTACGATACTATGTTTTAAAAAGATACATTTAGATGGCCAAGGCTTTTATGATGTGATGAAAGTGAACCACAATGCCTTTAAATGTGCCGGAGTGTAGAAAATGAAAAGCCCAGTTGTGTTTTTGTGTGTCTTTGATGCCGCGCCTTTTATGTTCTTAAGTGCCACTGCGGCTGATGGGTTGAGATATCACTGACCCCACACATGCCAAGCTATATCAGACAGAGAAAATAAATGATATCAAGATATCACACTGCCTGACTGGCCTTTTCCCACTATATAAATATATTGTCCTTTATGAACATATTATAGTAAAAACTAATCAACTTTTTTGGGTTGATTGACAACCATTTGTATTACAATAATTTCCTTACAAAATCATGGTTAAACTAGTTACTCCAGTAAAAGAAAATGTTCATAAGATGGTGTGTTTCTACATATAGAAATACACATAGCCTACTATATATATAACGACATTAACAAACGTTATCTGGACTTCTGATAGACCTCCGCACTGAATCAATAACTTTTGAGTAGTTTTAATTTAATTTATTACAATTAATACACAATAAAATATTAATATAAATGAAACATAAAATAAATATTTATTTAATGTTTATATATATTTATAATATAACCAAACACAGACCGGAAGTTTACTTCGGGCCAGCGCGTGTCAAATGAAACTGTCTATAAAGCTTAACAAATCACAGTTAACAAAAATGCAGTTCACCCATTTTAAAAACATTTGTTACACATAAACATGAACGAACTTTGCTACAACAATAGAAAAAGAACAGTTAAACAAAAGCTGTCAGTGCGCTCCGTCCTTGCACGTACTCAACAAGTGGACTGAGCATTACGTCACAACAAGTGCATAAAAGCATCAGGCTAAAGTACTTACTTTCTGCCCACGGCAGGAGAAGAAACAAGGCAACTAATTTGAGCTTCGTTAAACTCATAAAATTCTTAT
Organism: Triplophysa rosa; assembly: GCF_024868665.1. Lineage (NCBI taxonomy): Eukaryota > Metazoa > Chordata > Actinopteri > Cypriniformes > Nemacheilidae > Triplophysa > Triplophysa rosa. The sequence continues at coordinate 7,850,478 of NC_079914.1, forward strand.
CCATGTTTAGATGTCATCGTGATATTGCGTTATCTGACATGATCGAGGTATGTCGCTCGAGCATCCTCCTGTGTCTGTCTATAATGTGCGCGAGTCTCAGCGCGCTCCCGTTCACACACACGCACCAATGAGGCGCAACACTCAATACAAAGAGGACCCCGGGGATTGGTGAAGACATGTAAAGTGGGTGAGAGAGGGGCGATCAGGCATGCAGTCTGAATTATAACTAGCAGGTGGTGATTGCATTGGATGGTAAATAAGCGATGGCGGCGGGCAAGATGCTGCAGTCAGGCTCACGAGCTCTTCTGTAATCATGGTCTTCAGTCCACTTCAGTGTAATGACATCTCTCAGAAACCTCTCAAAGTTCATTTAATGCTAAATAGACTGCGCCATCTGTCTGGATTCATGACCAGGCATTTGCACATTTGAACTGCTGGTTAAGCCGAGTTCAAGCTAGTGATTTTGTTTTACGTTTTACTAGGCTTTCCCACGTGGAAAATGCTATAGTATATTTTATTATTTAACTAGTAAAATGTCTGCTAAGTGTTTATAAACCATTACCTTAGCCCTAGTACCTATTTACTAGTTTATCAGTACTCTATAGTTAATACAGAATAATGTATGCATTTCTATAATGTACTACAGTAAGTATGCTTAAATTTACTACACTAGTAAATACTTTTTTTTCTATTTGAGTTTTTCTTAATAATTCTTTTGGGGAATAAATGTTTAAATACATTTTTGGCTTTGTTCCTTTTGCACGTTTGATTACCAAAACGTAATGATATATACACATATATAGAAATATAATAAATAATATTCAAAGCAGTATAATAATTATATAAAACACTTATGATAAAATGTAAGAATTAATATGTTTATTGAAAGAAACTCCCCTTAAAGCAAACGTAAACATCAATTTTATTTTCTTATTTGCAGGTTAAAAAAAGAAAGAATGCCTCATTGTAATAAGACATACGTAAAATAAAATGTAAATAAATCACTTTGCAACTTGGTAATGCTGCAGTTACCTTGCTAAGTTAATTCATTTTCATAATGTACAAATATTAGTTTCTGAACAGTCTCTAGACAGCATGCATGCATCACAAAAGACTCGAATCAATAATACACACGTCAGTAGTTCAAACAACAAACCAAAAACATGCAAGTTCCAACATACGCATGAAACAACTTCCTGTTTTGTGGGCGCGTCTACGGATTTTTAAAGCAAATGTGAATGTCTGATTGGTCCGAATTCGGCCCGCGTCTCAGCGATTGGACAACTGTATCAGGATCGACCGTTTGATTGGCTGCCTGCTGCGTCCTCAAATTCAAAATGTGTCCGCTGTGTTTAAACGGTATTTCATCGCATCTCTCAGCGTCGTTGACGCATGGGTTTGCTTAACTTGAACGTGTATGCGTGAAAATGTCGCTTAAAACCGCGAAAGCAGAGTGTTTGGATTTCAGTCCAACGTTTGATTCTCAAAGAAGTCGTGATAAAAGCGGAAAGGAAAACAATAATTCAATTCCTGTACTGAGTTTGGTTCAGTTTTCGAGGTCTCCGTTCGTGTCATTTGGGACGATCAAGTTAGGATCATCTAAATCTCAGCTGTTACGAATTGTAAATCCTACTGAAGATGTACCGACGACAGTCGTAGTGGATAAAATATCAGCAACTAAAGGCTTTTCGGTTGATCGGACATCTTTTACAATACAGGTACGAGTAAACATAACAGTTAATGCTTTGTGCTAATAACTAGTGAGCCTACCTAGACAGTAATGAGTATCAACGACTAACTATAAAGCATTGGGAGCTCCTAAAAAGCACATTAATTTCTAAGCAAAATAACATTACTATAGGTCATTTTATTAGTGCATACATCATGAATGGGTTGTTACTCAGTGCTTACATGCAAAATGCATAAAGATGGTGTTTAATATCTGTAACCATTGAATGCTATGTGCAATACTGCCTTTGTGTTTTGTATAAAGTTTATTTTGCAGCTGACAGTGCATTCTGTTTTTTAGCCTGAAGATAGCATTATCTTAAATGTCACATGGACACCAGTGGAAGAAGGTGGAGTTCGAGAGCTCCTCTGCTTTGTTGCAAATGGCATTGTCAAACACCAGGCCATACTGCTTGGAAAAGCAGAGACAACAAAAAAGAAAAAGGTATTATATAATGTGTTATTACAGTCTTGAACAACACTCAGAGATCACAAAAGGCCTGGTAAAATGGAAATCAATCATAAGTTATGGAAACTTCTTGTGAGTATAGATGATCATGCGCTACAATCTCTATAAAATGATTTAGGAAAAACACTTTATTCATTGCTCATGAACGACATTAACAGTCCTGTTTTTTTAGTATATTTAATGTTCACATTTAGGGTCGCACATGTTTCCCCCCACATTTTAGAATAATAAACTCAAAATCATAAATAAAGCAAAACTATGGAATGGCACAAATGTCACTTAGTGAATTCTGTTGTGCTAAAAGATGAACCTTGAAAATGAAACTTTATTATTTATTCATTATTTAATTGAACAGCAATGTAGTTCCTATTTGTGCTGTGTTCTTATTCAATTATGATTTTCTTTATTTGTTTATTCATTTTTAATCCATAAACTAATTCATTATTGAAGTCTTGCATTTAAATGTTAACACAATTACGCACATTTATGCATGCACCTCAGATTGCAAGACTTTAGGATCATGAGAAACGTTTGAGTCAAGTGACCTAAACTTGTGACCAAGATGATAAATACATATGCATGTTGTACTCTACACTAACAAACAATATCATTCATTTTTTAGAGAACATTATGGGATTCCATTAAATCCAAGAGGGGGGTCCCAGCACCCTCAATCGAAAAGAAATTGGCTTCAGTGTCGATAAAAGCAGCAAATAAGACCTTTCACGTGTCTCGGCAGTCACAATACAACAAGGAAAGAACATCAAACCCTCTGTCGCCATTAAACCAGGAGAGGTTTGTCAATGGCTCTAGTGTTGTGAGAGGAAACGCGCAATCCTCCCCTCCATGCATATCAAAGCCAGCTTTTGTAACGGAGGTGTTTGATGATGTCCACTTGCAAAAGAACTCGCCGGTCGTGGTTTTAATACCAGCAGACAGATTCGTCTATACACCTGATAAAAAGGATGCGGCCTGTTTACGTAAAGCAGAGTGCAAAGAAGTCATGAGGGTTTTGGATAAAACGCTGTCTCCTGTTAGCACCCCAGAGAGGTTTAGAAATCCACTGTTGTCGTGCTTTCAAAGTCCACTTCCTGTGATTGGAAAACTGGATGAAGGTCAAGAACAAGAGAAGCCATCGTTGTCTGTAAAACATGCTTTGGATGTTATAGGATCTGATCTATCGTGTGCCGTGAGTCCTCCAAACGCATGCTCGAGCTTTGATTTTTCAGACTCGCTTGAGTCTGAAAAGCAAGATCGTGATGGGACGTTCATAGCAACTGTGGACATTTCCCCACCACCTGAAGCTCCCCACTCAAGGCTGACCTACTGTGTGAAACCCAACAATACCATAGGTGTTGAATCAAATCACGATGAGGTCCTACTCAAGATGTTTCCATTTAGCACGGACACGGTGACCAAGTTGAATAAAGTGGATGACACCCTGAATCCTGATGTTTTAGGGTCCAAGGTTCCTGTTAATTCTACCACGGTGACCAAAAGCAAGGCTGAGTCCTCGGTTGAGAGTCCAGGCATGCGTAAGAAGACTTCCAGGCGCAGGCTTCTTGAAAGGACCCTGGAGCTTTCCGAGCCTAGTAATGCAGAATCAAACACAAGTTCTCCTGAGAGCATCTCGACTCTACCCATCATTAGTTCTGATTCAAGTCCAGATGTGATATCAGAGAAGACGACTGCATGTTTGTCTCTTCCATCTGAACGACCTTTGTTTTGCATTTCCCCTATACGTTCTGAAGTTTTGCCATCCGTGAGTAGTAGTCCGTCAACTAGTCTGGATAAAGTTCCTAATGGAGAGCCATCACATATTTTTCCAAATCTGTTTCCTGTGCAGTCCAGGACATCTGTGCAAAGTAAAAAGAGAAAAAGTGATGAATTTTTGAGAGATCACCTGGAAGATGTGTCGAACTTAAACGCAAAAAATTGCCGTGCCCCAATGCGGGTACAAGGGGCTAATAAACTGAGCCAAGAGAAAACGTTTATTCTGAAGTCCACATCTGGACAATCGCAACAGAGAAAACTGGCAGGTAACTAAAGTGAAATGCATCTTTTCAGACATTTGGGTGTTATGTAGATTGAGAATTATGTTTATAATAATCTCTTATTTTATTTTTAAAGCTACACCAAGCTCAAGAAACTTCACAAGACCTCAGCCAAAGAAATCCATTACGAAATCAACTCTAAATTGTAAGAAAATATAATGTTTGTATCAATTTGTATTATTTTGCCTCTGCATCGCCATCTCTGGTTAAAACACTAAATTGCGGGACACTACAAATCAAATAACACGAAACTGACATCTCAATTTATAAATCATAATCTTACTGTTGTTAATCGACTGTTTCAAACACTGATTTTTGTAGATTTTAAACCAAAAAACAAGTTACAGCTTGCTAATTGTAAAAAAACCTCATCAGTATGCAAACGAATCAAAATGTGTTTATTCACAATCACAAGACGTTTCAAAATTGTCATATAGCATGTTATTGGTACTAATAATTGTACTAATATGTATTTTTGTTGATGTAGGTGGCCAGTCGGTGAAGTCTCTTAGCACTTCAACTCGAAAGTCTGCAAAAATTGTTGCTGTGGCACAAGCCAAACTGACCTTTATGAAGCCAACACAGACAGGTATATTTTTACACTTTTATTGCATGTTTCAGTATTAAATGTATTTTAAGAGGCTTTTTACACATGTTATACCATGCCGACAGTCATTCCAAGGCACCCGCTACCCTTTGCTGCAAAGAACATGTTTTATGATGAACGATGGATAGAAAAACAGGAGAGAGGCTTCACCTGGTGGATGAATTATGTTCTCACTCCTGACGATTTCAAAGTTGCTACGGAAGTTACCAAAGGTGAGTGGTGTACATCCAAACTGAAATAAAAACCACAGTGTTTACACCTTTTGGTAACATTTTAAAGTTGCTTAAATGTATTCCAGCTATTTATTGAATTACAAGCTTTTGCTTTCAGTTTGGGTTTATATTGTGTTTTAAATAGTCTTGGAAGATCATATTAAGAACCAAAAATGTTTCATTTTTTTCTTGTTTGTATTCCACAGTGAATGCCTTGTCTTTAACGTTGGGTAATGAGAAATTCAACATACCCAAAGCACCAACAAAGGAGGAGATGTCTTTTAGAACCTACACAGCCCGTCAACGGCTGAACCGCCTTCGGCGAGCGGCGTGCAAACTTTTCACATCTGATGCCATGGTTAAGGCCATCCAGAGACTGGAACTAGAAGTGGAAGCAAAGAGACTCCTTGTGCGAAAGGACAGACATCTCTGGAAAGACATCGGTATGTGAACTTCGATTTCAGTCACTGAGGGACATGACTTTTCTCTAAAGACAAATACAGTGTGCCTTTGAACAACAATTTGTTGGTTTGAGAATCAAGATTTGAGTTTTTTTTTACCAGAATGCTAAGATTTAACATGTCCCGCAGAGGTCACTCCCAGTTTGTGACAAACACGCATATCTTTTGGACTGTCTTAATTTTTCATCGGTTATGTCACTTCTCAGGTGAGCGTCAGAAAGTTCTTAACTGGCTTCTGTCGTACAATCCACTTTGGCTACGAATTGGATTTGAGGTATTTTATCTATTCATTTTTTACCAACGTGGTGATTTTTATGTTTGATTTGACGTGTGACGTCCAAACCATATCTCATCGCAGACAATCTATGGAGAGCTGATACCACTGGAAAGCAACAGTGATGTTGTGGGTCTGGCCATGTTTATTCTTGGACGTCTGCTGTGGAACCCCGACATAGCCGCTGAGTACAGACATGCTAAAGTTCCCCATTTGTACAGAGATGGTAAGATCAAAGCTTTAGTTCTACGGCCTGGTCAGGTCAGTTTTTACTTGGCCTGCCAATAATTTCTTGGCCCCATCACATTTTTTTTATATTTTTAAAAATATTTACATTTATGCATGTGTCAGACGGTTTTTCTTAAGTGACTCACAGTGCATTCAGTTATGTGTAGAATCCATACAATCTATTTTTTTGTTAGTATGTGTTTCATAGAGATCAAACCCATGACCTTTGTGTTGCCAAAACAATATTTTATAAGCCTGTTTTTTTATATAAATTATTAGCATTGGGTATACTGTTTGAGTTGAACTAAATGCGTTTCTCCTTTACCTTAACAGGCCACGAGGAGGCGCTCTCTCGCTTCTCACTGAAGAAATTAATTCTGCTGGTCTGCTTTCTGGATAAAGCCAAAGAGTCTAGGCTGATTGATCATGATCCCTGTTTGTTCTGCATGGATGCTGAATTTAAGGTTTTTAGATTGAAGTTTTCTTTTGTTTTTATATCTGATAATTTGGGGGGGGGATTATGTGTTTATAAGAAACACTGCAATATTCCATAAAAATATTAAGGTTGCACAACTTCAACCATTTGTAATAACTTATTATTGTTTATATTCCTATAGTCGAGTAAAGATCTGCTCCTTGCGTTCGCACGAGACTTTCTCAGCGGGGAAGGGATTTTGTCCCGTCACCTCAGTCACTTGGGCTTAGCAGTGTCCCACGTTCAGACTCCTCTGGACGAGTTCAACTTTGCCGTGAAGAATCTCGCTGTTGACCTGAGATGTGGCATTCGTTTGGTGTATGTCTGGTTTAGATATTCATTTTACCACATACGTCATTCATTATCTGACAAATACTTGACTTAATTGTCTTATTTTTTTATTCATAGGCGTGTTATGGAGCTTTTTACTGTTGACTGGACTTTGTCTAGAAAGCTCCGGATACCTGCCATCAGCCGACTGCAGAAAGTGCACAATGTCGACATTGCACTACAGGTGCTGAAAGACAAAGGTGTTGACCTTCGAGACGAACACGGTGAGGCATCCGCATTTCATGTGCCATCTTTGCTTCTGGATGGCAGGATATACTGGACTTCCTCTGTAATGATCTATATTTTGATCTGAAAGGAATACTTTTCATTTTGTAGGTGCGACCATTGACTCAAGAGATGTTGTGGATGGACACCGAGAGAAGACCCTTAACCTCCTGTGGAAAATCATATTTGTCTTTCAGGTACTAACCAAAGCTGTCTATACAGTATCAAATAACCACTGTTCAAATCATTTCTATTACATTTACATATTTGGCAGAAGCTTTTATCTAAAACTATACATAAACTATACTATACTATTTATCAGTCCAGTTTCAAAGAAAAACACAACCTAGTAATCAAAAGTCATGTGTAAAACAGTTCTTCTTGTAAGTTTTGATCTAATTCTGTCTTTATAGGTTGAAGTGATGCTTGATGAGAACCAGCTTAAAGAAGAAATCAGTTTCCTCAGGAAAACCTGGAGAACCAAACAGAAATTGGCCTCATTGATCGCTAACAAAGGAGCTGTTGTGACAAAAATGAAGACGAGACAAGCGTTTGAACATCCCAGTCAGAAAGTAACACTGCTGCTCGACTGGGTCAACGCTGTGTGTGAGTTCTACAGTTTAAAGGTGAGTCAAATTAAAGGAACGGTACACCCCAAAATATAAATTCCTGCTAAAACATTTGTCCAATTTGCATTGTTTTTGCAGGCTGAAAACTTCACCGTGTCATTCTCAGATGGCCGTGTCCTTTGCTATCTTATCCATCATTACCACCCCGGCCATCTCCCGGCAGAAAACATTCAACACAAAACTACACAGACCATAGAATGTGGTCACCGCGGAAAAGTGGAGCTCAATAACTCCACGAGCGATTCAGACTGCTCCTTTGATACCTTCCCTTCAATGCAAGGTGGTTTTCATCTGATAATTCTTGTTATATCCAACCATTTTTGAGCATTTTAAAGAAAAGTTCTCCCAAAAAAATAAGTTGTCATTTGCTCATCATACATACTTTCTTGTCTCTTGTCAACCATTCCATCTAAAATGTATTTTTTTTGGTGAATTATTTCTTTAATGGTTTGATAATTTGTCTTAACTATCTATTATACCTGAAACCTCAGATTCTCCATCGCTGGACTTCAAAGAGCTACTTGAGAATGAGAGAAGTAACTTTCAGTTGGTGAACACAGCCGTGTCTTATCTTGGAGGAGTTCCTGCCATGATAAATCCACAGGACATGTCCAACACGATCCCAAATGAAAAGGTAAAACTATTTTGATTCCTTTTTATGTGTTGGGTTAGCAACAACATTATCTTAAATAACTGTTGAAGCCCTAAATGTCAAATCAATTATATAATTTTTACGCGTTTTCATCCAGGTGGTCACATGTTACCTCTCCTTTCTTTGTGCTCGTCTCTTGGATCTCCGCAACGAAACGAGAGCGGCACGGGTCATCCAAAATGCATGGAGAAGATTCAAGCTACAGAAGGACATTGATCTTAATAGGGTAAGAGTACTGTTCTTTAACGTTACCTTGATGAGAATTTTGTTGGATTATATCTTACATCGGATTTGCCTGTACAGAAAAAGAACCTGGCTGCCGCTAAAATCCAGGCCCTCGTTCGGAGGTTTATTCTGAAGAGGCGGCTGATCCGACAGAATAAGGCAGCCATTGTGATCCAGACATCCTGGAGGGGACACGCTGCTTGTGAAACATTGAGAATGCTTAAACAAGAAAAACAGTTTGCTCATCAAAATGCAGCCGCAACTGTAATTCAGGTATGTTCAGAATTTGTCATGAAATGTCAGAGTCAGATATGCTCAAACGTCTTACAAATAATTTGAAAAATGCAAAAAGTAATGGTCTTTAAAAAGAAAGCTTGATTTTCTTTAAGGCAGTGGTTCTCAAACTTTTTTGTTGTAAGGCTCCCTTTGTGTAGAATGCCCCCCAAATGAAGATTTATAATCTTAAACTTAGAATTTTAATTAAACCAATAACATATTCATCAGTTTATACAATGCAGAAAAATCAGTTCTTTTGGTTACTGGGCTTATTTTACTGATGTTTGATGCATAAAATCGGATACATTTTCATAAAATGCCACAAAATCTGTGACCCCCTGGATCCATCTAGGGGCCCGCCAGGGGGACCCAGCCCCCAGTTTAAGAACCACTGCGTTAAGGGATTTAAATAGCTTTTTATATTTTCTTTTTTATTCATTTTAAAGTAGAGTATTATCTCTGGAAAAACTCATTTTTCTTGGCATTCCACAGAAAACTTACAAAGCTTGGAGGGTTCGAGCTCTCCTCAGGAAAAATAATGCTGCCTTTCTAATCCAAGCAGCTTTCCAGAAATGGCATGTAAAAAAAGTTACAGAAAGAAACAATGCCGCCATACGGATTCAGTCGTGGTACAGAATGCAGCGTTGTAAGAAACAATACATGGAGATAAAAATGAAAGCAATCTGTTTTCAAGCAAGGTTGAGAGGTCACCATCAAAGACTCAAGTTTCAGACATTAAAGAAGAGACATAATGCTTCAGTCATCATTCAAAGTGCGTTCCGAGCTTATCTTGTCAGGCGACAGATATCTAAGATGGAACAAAATGCAGTTTTGATTCAGAGGTGTTTCAGAGCTTGCGTCCTAAGAAAAGAAGAGCGCAAGAGGTACTTGAAGATTAAATCTGCCATTATTACTCTGCAAGCAGCTTTCTGTGGATGGAAGGTCCGTCGAGAACTGGCTCAACGCCGCCAAGCAGCGGTTCAGATTCAAACTGCTTTCAGAAGGTTTTCGGCTCGGAAGAGCTTTAGGTGTTTGAAAAGATCAGTCATTATTCTTCAGCAGAGATACAGAGCTAAAGTTGTTGGAAACAAGTTAAGACTGGAATACGATGCTCTTAAAGTTGCTTCAGTGACCATTCAGGCAGCCTGGCGAGGAAGAACTGTGAGAAGGAAGATACGTCATCTACACAGGTGTGCTGAAATCATTCAGTCACACTATCGTCGATATGTGGTGCAGACACAGTTGATGAAATTGAAACAGGCTGCTGTTGTCATTCAAAGACAATGTAGAGCTTTCAGAGAAGGAAAGAAAGCATACGGTGAATACATCGAAATGAAAAGAGCAGCCATCATGCTTCAGAGTGCTTATCGTGGCAGAAAAGCAAGAAAAGAGATTCAGCAGCAAACCCGAGCAGCCATTTTGATTCAGTCAAGTGTGAGGGGTTACATTTGCCGTCGTGCTTTTTTAGCTCAAAAATTTTCTGCCGTTGTCATTCAGCAACGCTATCGGGCTTTTGCACTCGGACAGTCTCAAAGAGTCTGTTACTTGCAGCTGAGGCAGTCAACTATAACGCTACAGGCTATATATCGTGGCTCCAAAATCAGACGACAACTAAGACGAGAGCAGCAAGCTGCAACTATTATCCAAGCTCAGTTCCGAATGCATAAAGTATGGATTTCTTTTCTTGCCGCAAAGTATGCAGCTATCATCATACAGCAGCGATACAGAGCCTACAAAACTGGCAAATCTGTGCAAGACTCTTACTCGCAGATGAAAAATGCTACTGTAGTCATTCAGTCAGTGTTCAGAGGAATGAAAGTTCGCAATCGCTTGCGAAAATCTCACCAAGCTGCAACAGTTATTCAAGTGCATTTCCGTGGCCATTTGCAACGCAAAAAGTTCCAGAAACAACAGTGGGCCGCATCAGTACTACGGGAGCGATACAGAGCTAAAGTTCTTGGAAACAAGTTAAGACTGGAATACGATGCTCTTAAAGTTGCTTCAGTGACCATTCAGGCAGCCTGGCGAGGAAGAACTGTGAGAAGGAAGATACGTCATCTACACAGGTGTGCTGAAATCATTCAGTCACACTATCGTCGATATGTGGTGCAGACACAATTTATGAAATTGAAACAGGCTGCTGTTGTCATTCAAAGACAATGTAGAGCTTTCAGAGAAGGAAAGAAAGCATACGGCGAATACATTGAAATGAAAAGAGCTGCCATCGTGCTTCAGAGTGCTTATCGTGGCAGAAAAGCAAGAAAAGAGATTCAGCGACAAACCCGAGCAGCCATTTTGATTCAGTCAAGTGTGAGGGGTTACATTTACCGTCGCGCATTTTTAGCTCAAAAAATCTCTGCCGTTGTCATTCAGCAACGCTATCGGGCTTTTGCACTCGGACAGTCTCAAAGAGTCTGTTACTTGCAGCTGAGGCAGTCAACTATAACGCTACAGGCTATATATCGTGGCTCCAAAATCAGACGACAACTAAGACGAGAGCAGCAAGCTGCAACTATTATCCAAGCTCAGTTCCGAATGCATAAAGTACGGATTTCTTTTCTTGCCGCAAAGTATGCAGCTATCATTATACAGCAGCGATACAGAGCCTACAAAACTGGCAAATCTGTGCAAGACTCTTACTCGCAGATGAAAAATGCTACTGTAGTCATTCAGTCAGCGTTCAGAGGATTGAAAGTTCGCAATCACTTGCGAAAATCTCACCAAGCAGCGACAGTTATTCAAGTGCATTTCCTTGGCCATTTGCAACGCAAAAAGTACCAGAAACAACAGTGGGCCGCATTAGTACTACGGGAGCGATTCAGGGCAACCGTAGCAAGAAATGCTGCAGTGAAGAGATACGCAGCCATGAAAAGAGCTGCTCTATGTATCCAGTCAGCATTCCGTGGAATGAAGGTCAGAAAGCAGATTGCAGAATGCCACAAATCTGCCATAATAGTCCAGAAGACATACAAAGCGTACAAGCAACGCCGTGACTATGTTTCCCTCAGAAATGCAACCCTGCGTATTCAGCAACAGTACAGTGCGATTTTAAGTGCAAGGCAACAACGTAACAGGTATTGCTCATTGCGAACAGCTGCCATCACTTTGCAGTCTGTGTACCGGGGAATGAGAATAAGAAAAGAGATACGCAAAAGACACGAATCAGCCACAGTGATTCAGGCGTGGTTAAGAATGTACAGAACCAGAGTGACGTTCCAAGCCATGAGACTGGCTGCGTTGGTCATACAGAGACAATACAGATGTCATCTACTAAGAAGAGAGGCACGTGATCATTTTTTGAGGCTGCGGCGTAGTACAACGACAATTCAGGCGATTTACAGAGGGAATCGAACACGGTGCAATATTGCTACAATGCATCATTCCGCCACAATCATTCAAAGAAGGTTCCTTGCTTACAAAACAAGGAAGTGCTTTTTGTCCATCCGAGCTGCTGTAGTAGTCTGTCAGCGATACTATCGGTCTGCTTTGGCTGCAAGGAGCGATCGGAGAGATTACCTTGCTAAATGTCAGGCTGTTGTTAAAATCCAAGCGGGTTTCAGAGGAATGCAGGTCCGCCGACAAATCCACAGAGAGCATGCAGCCGCAATGCTCATTCAGTCCCACGTAAGGAAGCGTATTGTCAAGTTGCGCTTCCAGAGACTTCAATGGGCAGTCGATACTGTTCAGCGACGTTTCAGAGCTATTAAAATGGTGTGGCGTGAGATGGCATTGCTGAAGGAAAAGAAGAACGCAGCTTTGATTCTGCAAGCTGCGTATCGTGGCATGAAGTCCAGACAGACTTTGAAGCGAATGCATGAGGCTGCCACCGTCATTCAAACAGCTTTCAGGGCTTGCAGCGCTCGCAAGCGGTACTTTGCCATGAAATACGCCGCCATTGCCATTCAACAAAGGTACCGTGCCGGAAACGCTGCCAAGACGCAGAGAAAGCATTTTCTTGAAATGCGCCAAGGTGCCATTGCTCTTCAAGCATGCTTTAGAGGCCGCAAAGTTAGGAGGACGCTTCTGTTTCAGCATCAGGCTGCTGTTTTGATTCAGTCGTACTTTAGAAGACACAAAGAGATGGTAAAGTTCCAAGCCATGAGGTTGTCTGCTAACATTATCCAAAGCCATTACAGGTCACACATTCGAACCAAAGCGGATCGTGAGAGGTTTCTACGTTTGAGAAAGTCTGCAGTAGTCATTCAGGCAGCTTTTAGAGGACACTCTGTCAGGAGATGGTTAGCAGACATGCAAAGGGCTTCTATCATTTTACAGGCTGCCTTTCGAATGCACCAGCAAAGATCTGCATTTAGGAGACAGATTTGGGCAGCAAGAGTTCTCCAGCGGAGATTCAGAGCTTTGAAGCTCAGAGATGAGCAAATCCAGAGATACCTGCAGGTTAGGATTGCCACCATATGCCTGCAGAAGTCCTTTAGAGCCATGAAGGAGAGACAACTGGTAAGGCGGACAAATGCTGCAAGAGCCATCCAGTCCTACCTGAGGATGTCTCTCCAACGAAAACGATTTTTAAAAGAGAAAGCTGCAGCAATCGTGATTCAGTCTGCATACAAAGGCTATCGCACTAGAGTTCGGCACACTAAGATTCAAGAAAGCACAGTGTTCATTCAAAAGTGGTATAGATCTTGTAAACTGGTCAACAAGGAGCGGAATGGTTTCTTGGTTGTTAGACTAGCTACGCTAACGTTGCAATCTGCCCTGCGTGGAATGCTTGCGAGGAGGCTCGCAAGAAGAATAAAGGCTGCTATCAAGATCCAGTCTGTGTTGCTTATGCATGTATACCGTAGGCGCTATGTGAGTCTCCGCTCAAGTGTGGTAAAGATGCAAGCTCATTACAGAATGCTGGTGGCCCAACGAAGATATCGCAGGTTGCAGGCCGCAGCGGTTACTCTCCAAAACTGTTACAGGGCTCAGAGGGCAAAAACGGAACAGAGATGTAGTTACCTCAGGACCCTTCATAGCATAAAAATCCTTCAGGCCAGAATACGTGGGCTCATCGAGTACAGAAGATTTCACAGAAAGAGGACAAGCGCCATTACGATTCAGGTAGTTGCTATGCGCTTCTTTGCAATTCTGAAAATCCACTAGTGGTGACCACTAGCATCTTGAGATGTTTCTGGAAGGGCCAACTTTGTTTCTTATTTCTTAAACAGGCACATTACAGAGGAATGTTAGAGAGACGCAAGTCTCAGCGACTCAAGCAATCCGTATGTGTTATACAGAAACATTACAGAGCCTTCAGACTCTGCCAGAAAGAGCGTGCACGCTTCCATCAGCTACGACGGTCTGCTGTTGTGATACAAGTAAGGCCAAATGTGTCTGTTCAGGTGTCAACCATTTTAACCAGTAGTTTGTTTAGGTGTCTGTTAAGTGTACTTGACTTGAGCATTTGTTTTGTCTTCACTTAACCTTAGAGAGCATTTCAGGATTATCAAACAAGACAACATGCTGTCAAAAAACAAGCTGCCTGTAAAATTCAGGCCTGGTACCGTGGAGGCCTTGCTAGGCGAAACTACATCCTAAAACGGGCCGCCATTACAACCATCCAACGGTGTATTCAAGCAAGACGCCAACTTTCAAGGTAACTCATATTTAGTTTTTAGGTGTATGTGTGCCATTGATGGTAGTCCTAGTATGACCATTTTATCTCCCCTTAAGATTCCAGGCGATCCAGCGCAGTGTCCGAATCATTCAGCAAAGATTTAGGGAAACTGTGAAAGCCAGGAAACAGCGATCTGACTTCCTGAAGTTTAGAAAGTCTGTTATATGTATCCAGGCTTTATGGAGGGGAGTGCATGTGAGAAAGTCCATTCAAATGGTAAGTTTTCTCTTTGAGGAATTAACTGTGTTTTTACAATTAAATTGGACGTACAAAAGAAATATGCTTTGTATAAATTCCAGTAAAGCAAATGGCTTGTGCAATTTTGAAGTTGCTCTGTAAATACACAAAGTCTAAAGTGTTTTGGGTCACATTCTGGTTTGACCTCATTGTCGGTTAATCTTTCAATGTCGGGAAAACAGTTTTCAAAGTCCATTAGTTCACACAGGGGTTGTTGTCCTGATTAAAAACTTCTATTGATTATACTGTGTAGTTTGTTGCCAAGTATTTGTTTTCCCTCTGATACTCAGTCCTTGACTATATGTTAAGACATGGGTAAACTGCTCCATTTTTTTTAATTATTTACTGTAAATTCACCTAAAAAAGAAAGCTTTTCGATGTGAAAGTAAAATCAAATAAAGTCAAAAGTTACTTGAACTTAAAATGTATTCAACTGTTTTAAAATATGAGGTTGCATTTTGTGTAACTTATAAAACAAAGCAGAAATTATTATTTTGATGAGTTAAAGTAATTTTTTTTTTTTTAGAGTTTTAGAGGATCTAATTTTATTTTATTTTTATTTATTTTTTTTGAGTTTTGCAAGTTTATTTTTCTATGTGCCTCAAAACAGACAGAAATGTGGAAACCTCAGAACAGTATCTGTATACTTTTTCAACTTCATATTTTACATATTCTTATATCACTAAAATTTGTCTTCTAAATCTGTCACAGCAAATAAAGGCTGCGGTAAAGATACAATCAGCTTTCAGAGGCTTTACCCAAAGACGGGAGTTTAAACGGCAGAGAGCCGCCGCCGCAATTCTGCAGCGACGTTTCCGTGCCTTGCAGTTAGCCAGAGCTGAACGAGAAAATCTCAGGAGGCAACATGATGCAGCTGTCTGTCTTCAGGCCGCGTGTCGTGGTTGGCTCGGAAGACGACAGGCAAGTTGACGTTTACGAATACCCATTTATGTTATTACTGTAAAAGAGCATGAGTATTTTACTAATCAAAGTTAATGAGTACTCAATTCTGTGATTAACAGGTTGTCTAGTTAAATCTTTATTTGCTCATAGTGAAGCTGGCAAAAAAGTTTTTATTTGGTTATTATTTGGAGTACTTGCTAATGTGATAATTTGACATGGACAATGAACATTGACTTGTTTCTATAGTACAGTCATTTACGATGATGAATATGCTAAAAAGTTGCAGAACATTTACTTTATCTACCAATTTGATTTACAGTTAAAAGAAATAGCATGCGCTGCGAGGCGTCACCGCTTCACAGCTGCAGTGTTCCATCATCTCTGTGCAATAAGGATTCAGAGAGCTGTCCGTGCACACTGGGCTCTTATATCAGCCAAGAGGCAGATGTCTGTGGTCCTTTACATCCAGGTACACCTGACTGCCTCACGTGCATTATAAGACAGACTTTGGTTTATTTTACAATGAAACCTTAGAATAAAGACAGAAGACAAATATTTGAATTGTGTGCTGGGTTTATTTATCATCTGCATATCTCTCCTGTCCAGCAATGTTTTAGGGCAAAGCTCCAAAGAAGGAAGTATCTCAACGATAGACAAGACATTATTAAGACACAGAGAGCAGTTAGAACTTGGTTAAATCGTCGAAACAAAGCAGCCACCACAATCCAACACGCAGTCAAACAGTTCCTTCTGAGCCGTCGCAAGGAAAGGCTGCAGCGTGGAATAATAAAAGCACAGGTATGGTGTTTTACAACAACAACTTGTATTTCATTTTTATACTAAAATACTGTAAATTTTAAGTGTTTATATCTGCTAAAAATTCAAGTTTGTTACATTTTTACAGGTACAGTATATAGCAATGTGAAGTAAAACCCGTTTCAAGGTATGAAAGGTTTGAGTCTGAGACTTTTTGAATCTTTTTTTATTAGGCACTCTGGAGGGGTCATTGTTCAAGAAAGCTTCACGACACACACAAAGTCATCCCCATCAGGCGACGTTTCAGAGAAGTAAATCGAAACATAAAGGAAGAGGACAAGCTGTGTAACAAGACCACGACAGCGCTGAGCTACCTGCTTGGATATCAAAACTATGCGTACATTCTCGCCGCCTTAAAACATTTGGGTAAGACAGTTTTCTCGCGGCCAAGAGGTCAAAGATGTCATAACGTGATACCTGATGTGTTTTTTTTTTGTCATGGTTAAAGAAACGGCCACCAGACTTTCTCCAGAGTGCTGCGAACGGCTTGTAGAAAGCGGAGCGACGCGCACCATCTTTATTTTGATGAGGAGCTGTAACAGAAGCGTGCCTTCGATGGAGATCATCACCTTATCCATACAAGTCCTTCTCAACTTATCCAAAGTATGTTGTCTTTCATGGCTGTCATTTGACTAGCATAAGATGCAAATCCAAAAACAGGATTTAAAATATTTCGAAACCAGATTTGCGCAAATCAGTATTTGCTGAGATCAATCCTCAAATCCTCTTTCAGCGCTACAATTTTGAGTACCAAGTTAAAATAGTGACTCTTTAACAACGTCTGTTCTTTTGTTTTTGTTCTTGCAGTACCACCGAACCATTGATGCAGTTTACGATGTGGAGAACTCTGTAGAAACGCTGCTGGATCTCCTGCAGATCTACCGTGAGAAGGCTGGAGACAAGGTGGCAGATAAAGGTGGAAGCATCTTTACCAAGGCCTGTTTTCTTCTGGTTCTCTTGGTCCAGGATGAAAGGAGAGCAATGGTGGGTCATTTCTTAAAGGACTTTCCCAGCTTTTGTAGAAGTTAAGCTCTACTGAATCTGCGGCATAATGTCGATTATCAAAGCAATAATTTTGAATCGCTTTTGAACTTTGCTTACGTTGAAATTATTTTCTGTGGTAGTCAGTAGTTACATTAGTTATAGGCTTCATAGCGTTAATGTCATTGTCTTGATGTTCTGGTGTGTAGGAGGTGCGGAAGCTTCCCAAGGCTTCAGATCGCATTCGCAGCATCTGTCGTCTCACGCTTCGAAAATGCAAGATGGATACTGAGAGAACCAAGGTCAAACAGAAAATGAACGCCTCGCTTAACGGAAGTTTCCTTCTCCAAGCTACTCCTCGGAAATCAAAACCAGTTGCCAAGTATGTATCTGCATATTTGCCCTGAAGAAAATAAGTTTTATAATTGCATTTCTATAGATGCTTATGTCTGTGATTTTTGTTTTCGTCATTGTCCTTTCGAAACCTCGGATGTCCATATTTGCTGTTTTTCAGCACTGACAAGTATTAATCATTTAAAAAGTACAAAGTCGACAAGCACTTTTTAATTCTTTTATTGGTTAGATACTTGCAAAACCCAGTGACAAACATAAAGGGTGATTATGATTTATGGACAAAATATAAAGATACAAGGTTTCAGAAGGACAGCAGCGGTTTGTTGGTTTGTGTTGCACAAATGTTTGTTCTCACCAACTTTGATATCTTTCAGGTTTGTGCCAGACTGGGTCTTGCGGCGTGACAAAATGAAGGACATTGTGGACCCTCTGCGTGCTATTCAGATGCTGGCAAACGCTCTGGCTCTAGTGCCTTGAAAATATTTGCAAAGTTGTGTGTTGACAGTGTAAACTGAGTCTTTCACCACATTGACCTTGTACATATTTTGTAATGTGTATATATTTTTAATACCTTGTACCTCTCAAATGCTTCTTGTGGATATTTGTTTTATTAATGCATATATACAGTATGTATAGTCTCTGTTGAGACTTTATATTATATTTGCTTTGAATGCTGTAAATAGGTGGTGCAGTTTGGGATTGGTTTAATTTTTGTATGCGCTGTAATTGAACATTAAAATAGTGCCGCAACTTTTCACAGCTGTCCTTGTACCAGTTTGTCTGAACGTTTGAACATTTTCAATGGCGAACAAGAAATGTTCGATTACAATTTGTTTTAAATCAGCATCACAAGATTTAAATGTGTGTTTTAATAATCCCAAAATATTTTGCTGTTTAAAAACCCTCAAATGAAAATTTATTTTATATCGATTACAGACATGATTTTTTAACTTTAAGAATATTTACTCATTTTATAGTGCTATAGAGCTTGACAGATTAGGTTACTTTTAATTGTTTTAAGTGGCTTTCTGGTAACATTTCTCTCTTTTTTCTCATGATAGTTGGTAAATAATGACAGTATTATATATTTTTGGTCAAATTGACCTTTTGATTCAAACATTTTATTATATTTCATTCACACTCGGGCAAAGTCATCTCACCATATAGACACTGTTGTCTGAATTGAACACTGTTTCCTTTCTTATATGTGCCCTTCTTACACACAAAGGTGATATGATCCATTTGTGGATTGTACATTCTTTCTCTTCCACCTTTCTTTAATTCTATGTTCCTTTTATCCATTTTTTCTACAGACGCCAAACACGGTGCTGAAACAAAACCCAACATAAAATGAGCAAACACTATATTTATGAAACATTTCAGTAATAAATGCATGAATAGATTCTTGACCAAAACGTTTCACTTTTTAGGACTTTGCAAATATATAGGCGAATAGCCAGAAACAGAAGTGATTTTAGGAGACATATACAGCACACGAAAGTATGATACCATAATATATCTGCATAATTGAATGCATGACATCGATTGGCTGAATAGATATGACACAATGTATCAGTACTTACGTATACACTTAAACTGTTCTCTCCAGGTGCCTTGCTGACAGATCACGAATGGGTCCCCCTCCATTATGTATGTTTGAAAGCATGCATATTCAACTTTCTTCCCTAAACTATATTTAGTTATTTTTGAATCCAGGAAAAGTTTTGTATCTGCATTCAGATGGCTCAAGGTTGGAGGTGGCCCGCATGTAGTTTCCACTATAGACAAATGACATCATTTTCATGACTTTTATTTCTTAGATTGTCTTCTCAGCAAAGTATTAAAGATTAAACACGACTAGTTCTGGTACAGATGCAAATCATTATAATGCACAGGAAAAATAAAGTTGTTGCATAATGCTCGGAGATACAGTAAATCAAGAGCTTTATTATAATGCTTGAAGGTCTTAACATTTGTATATTGGAGATGTTCTAATGAAATCAGATATGTTTTATGGTTATTGAAGGTAGCAATAAACTAGATTTCATAAGAGGAGTTTATGCATATCAATTCAAAAATACTTTGAATTGTTGCCAATGCATTGTTAGAGCACGTGTTTACTAAGGTAATGTTAGTGATTTTCAGTGCATTGCTGTGTTGCTGTTATCTGATTTTTAACAGCACTAAATAACGATAAAAAAACAAGCTACATGTTGCATTACCAACACATGAGGGAAATGGACTGCTCCATTGTCCATCTTCCTGGCAGGTGATGACATCTGGTCCTTGTAAAATGAGTCCCTGAACACATGAAACCTTTAATCTGTCGCCAGGCATGTATACAACCCCAGGATGAGGGCATCCCTCTATGATCATGTTTGCTAGGTTTGCAACACATGCTGTTTCTATTGAACAGAAATGCTTGGTCATTCTAGTGTTTGAATTACTGATCTTTTTCCTTTCATCTGCTGAATGGTATTTTTGTCTTTACCTAAACATTTTGGATATGGGTAGTCCCACTTTCCATTTGATTGGCATTCGATTGTTCGTTGGCCGTACATCTTCATGTTGACATCAGTGCATTTGAAAACTAAGACATGTCCAGGTAGATAAGGTGCAGTGATACCTGGATGTCCCATTAAAATCTGAACATTACTGAGTTCTTGGTCCTGACAGGTGACTTCTGTTGAAACTGTAAAAATGTTTGTAGTTTTATTCAGTAAACAGACAGTATATGAACACAAATAATGTGGCAGATATAATATGTTACAATTTAAAGTTATGAAATCATACTCAAATGCACTGTATATTTAAAATGCTAAACTCAGTGACCTATATACTTGTTTTAGCAATGCTTCATGTTCATATAGCATTAGCTTACCTTCAGCCT
Source organism: Triplophysa rosa (assembly GCF_024868665.1). Classification (NCBI taxonomy): domain Eukaryota; kingdom Metazoa; phylum Chordata; class Actinopteri; order Cypriniformes; family Nemacheilidae; genus Triplophysa; species Triplophysa rosa. The sequence continues at coordinate 7,871,124 of NC_079914.1, forward strand.
TTGCCGACATGCTCATCACGACAATTATATATAGGAGAATGATAGATATCTTACAGTATTTCATTTTTTAGCTGTAAAACATAAGAGATTATGATTTAGTGTGGTTAACAAATGTGTAATTTATCTTAATTTCAGAAATTACTAACTACAGTCATTTTATTATATATAGCAGCAATAAACAAACGCATTGTCCCCCAAAACAAAGACAAACAGGCATTACCTTTTTATGAGCAGTAGGAGATCAGTCATAAACAGTGCTAAACTGGCAGTAATATGAGTTTTTCAAGCCTAGTTTATTGCAGGCTCCACCCACTCTCCACCCACTTTTCTACGCCCGCAAAACTGAACCTTAAAAAAAGAACAGCACGTTATTGCCCATCAAAGAAAAAAAAAAAGAATTAAATCTAGAAATTGGCAGTTAAATGAAATAAAATAGTTGCAGCTGCAGAACTGATCTGATTTTGGGCCGCTGTACTTGAATTCCACTCAGAAATATTTATAACAACATACTGGGAAACATCAAATAACCACAATTATCAAACATCCTACTTTGATGGTGATGACATAGGCAACAGAATTATAGCCTATGTTTTGGGCAAACTGTCCCTTTAATACAAAGCAGGTGTGTATATGAGCCATATCGTCATCTCGTAATATCGGTAACTATGGTATGTTTGGCTCGACCGAGTAGGCTACAGTAAGGTTTTGACTAGAAGGGATACAGTTACCTACACTGGGCATGCGCACTTCAATATCGCGTCATTTTTGTCACTCTGAAAACAGTTGATTAATATTTTTTTATTATTGTAAGGTTAGGTTTAGGGTTGGGGTAGGTGTAGGCGTTAGCTAATGTAATTTCATGTAATTAATTATATGTCGAGATTTTGCACCACTTCCGGTCGTAGCTGTATCCCTTCTAGCAACAACCCTTCAGTAATCGGCAGGAAATTTCCCTTTTTATGCACCTGTCGTGATTAGTTTGCACATGCGCGTTGTTGGTGGACTCAAATGATCCCTCAACTTCATCCCCATGAATGTAAAATATTTACGAGTAACGTTAGTGATTTACGAGTTTATTATTACTGTATGTTAAGTGATTTTGAATGTAAAAAATGGCTCACTCGTCAAATTCATCTATACTTTTTTTCACTTTTCATTCGCTGCAACAGAGGATGATGGGAAATGTAGTTTGGTTGCAAGCCTGTCAGAGTAAATAATTGTGTTTTGTGGCGATTGTATTCTTCATAAACACGGAATTGCGTACAATCTGCTTTGTACTGTCAGCTTTCAATATTTGTTATGGATGAAAACCCGAATGCGTCCGTTCATAGTATTTCCCCATGAGTTTGTGGTGATGTTCGTGCATGGTAAATACGACCAGTGCAACGTGACGTAAACGCACCATATAAGCACCTTTAGCGTCATCTTCATATGCACTGGAAACCAGAAGTGTTCACATCGATCATATTCGTCAAAATCCGTTTGGTGAAGGGTAAGTTTTGCGTTTGCTTTTCTGCGAATTCAACTTTTTTTCGTCTGACCATGAAAGTAAACCTTGTTTGCTGTTTTAATTGATTTGTCGGTTTAATTTACTCGGTTTGGGGCTTGTTGGGATACAAGGTCATGTTGTCCTGTATTTATCCTACGTGAGCCTTGGCAATGTTTAATTGAACTGTAAATACATTACATTTATTGAAATGTAAACACAGTAATGTATGTGTAACGTTAAGGGAATTTAGGTTCTGTTTTATTTAGCACAGGAGTGTTACCACAATCTGATACAACAACACTCTTTAAGACAGTATTTTTAAACTAAACCAAACATTATTACATTTTACAACACTGAATCATCAATTCTGTTGGTTGGTTGGATTACTTCTCTGATGTTTGATTACACAAAAATTCGAAATGTTACTTCTAAAACCAAAATGGATTGAGAGAAGTTTTATTTTGTTTTCCACTGGTCACTTAGAAGCAGTTCTGTTTGTAAAAATGTATTATTCATTCACACTCACATGCAAATTCATATGGCCATATAGACACTGTTGTCTGAGTCAACACTGTTTCTTTATTTATATGTGCCCCACTTACACACAAAGATGAGATCCATGTGTGGACAGTACATTCTTGTGCTTCCACCTTTCCATAATTGCATGTTCCTTTTATCCATTTCTTCTACAGACGCCAAACAATGTGCTGAAACAAAACCCAATATAACATGAGCAAGCACTATCCTTGTGAAACATTTCAGTACACTGCAAAAAATGACTTTCTTACTTTGTCTTTTTTTCTTGTTTTTCAGTTAAAATGTCTAATGATTCTTGAATCAAGATGCATTTTCTTGATGAGCAAACTGACCTAAGAAAATAAGTCTCGTTTTTAGTAAAAAAATATGAAATTTCTGTGAATTTGTGCTTAAAAAAAGCAGGCATATTCAACTTTCTTCCCTAAACTATATTTAGTTATTTTTGAATCCAGGAAAAGTTTTGTATCTGCATTCAGATGGCTCAAGGTTGGAGGTGGCCCGCAATTTTCCTCAACAAAATGTTTCGATAATATTTGTGTATTAGGTAGAGTCAAATTATTTACAATGTAATTTAAGGGATAATCCATGTCTAATAGTACACTGTGTACTAAGTATATGTATGTGTATATTGCACATTGTCATCTGTATACGTCTATATGTAAATTGTTTCTGCACTTTCTTGAGCACGCTCTCAAGAATTTCACTCACCAAGGCACTTGTGCTGTTTTAAAAGAAATACATTTACGCAACATAAAGGTATAGGTATTACGCTATTATGGTATGGATCTGAGCTGAATCTGATATGAAATGGCTAGCAAACATCCACGCTTCAGATTTCTATTTGTTTCAGCAAATTGCAGTGATTCATTTGCCTTTTTCTATCCTTCGGCAGTCTTTATAAAGAAATCTCTCTGATTTCGTGCTCAATCTGTTTGTACAATCAATCGCACTGCGACTTTATCCCGTTCTAAACAGAGTACAGATAACAGTAAGCATTGCTGCATTCAGTCTTTCTACCACTCAGTGGGCGCGACTCGCTTGACTTCACGTGACCGAGCACGTAAAATAAAATAAGTTTCTTGAAGATCTTTATTATTATTAATGTGTTTAAAATGCGAAGGGAATCTGCATTATTGTACTACATTGGCCGTGCATCTCGTCACTTTACCTCTTAAATTATTTTCTTCTTTGACATTGATTAAGATAGTACAATGTCTGCGTTTTTAGTGCATGTCACATGACTTGGGAGTGATCGATCACACTCGGTGGTTAAGAATTGTTGGCAGGATGGCATCTCCACAACAAATTGAAATTGCAAACCCTCTGCAGACTGATTTTATAAATGTTCATTTTATTTAAATGCTTCTGACAAGGTTAAGGTTACATTAGTGTTATTTATTTCATTTTTGTTTACTGAGGCATACTGCTCTAAATATATATATAAAACTAAAGTAAATAAAGTTCAAGTAAACGAGTTAAATTGTTGTTGTTGTTGTTATTATTAAGTTAAAAAGTCTCTAGTGTTCCGTAGCATTGCTTGTGGAATGGCATGAACCCTGCCCTCACATCGAACTGAAGCGAACCGAACCGCGGGTCCAAAACCGTCGTGTGAACCGAACCGTGGCATTGGTGTACCGTTTCATCCCTACTATATAAGAAATAAACCTAAACCTTGATACTACTCGATATTTGGTCTTATAAAGCTCAGCACTTTATTTGTAAAAAAATGCTCAGTTACGGATATTTGAGTTTTTTTGGTCTTATAAATTATAACCTATTTGGATTTTTTAGGTTTATTTTCGGTTAGTCTTTGTTGGTTGTTTTTATCTATGAAGATCTGGCAACATGTTACTTTAACAGATCGTGAGAACTGCTAACCATACACACATTTGATTTTACAACATGTTACACTATTTATTTTATTTTTTTACTCTCATTCTCTCTTGCTTTCTCAATATGTCATGAGTGTATACAGATTAATGATCAATTTTTAATACTATTTAAATATTTAAACATATAAATAAAATTATAATTCGCGCCCTCTTATGGTACGCACAGTGCGTACAGCCGTACGGCTGCAGGCGCCCCTGATCCTCTATACTCACAGGAAATGAAAAGTACACTTTAAAATCAGTTTGGTGAAGGGTATGTTTTGCGTTTTCTGTGTATTTAACCTTGTTTTTTCTGACTATGAAAGTAAACCTTGTTTGTTGTTTTAATCAATTTATTTGTTTAAAATTAGCATTTTGGGGCTTGTTTGGATTGTATTTATCTTAATATACGTGAACGGAGCTGTGACGATATTTATCGCGATTTACACTAATTATACCCGTCTAGGTCGATTCTGAAATCGCAAAGGCTTCGATTCTGTGTTTTATGCACAGCTCTTCCGTGAACTACGGCTCTTTGATTAGTATGAAGTACTGCTCGATCTAAAATCACTACGAGATTGAGTCGTTTATAACGTGCATTTGAAAAAGCAACACTCATCAAACATCATCATTATAAATATACTTTATTATCATAAAAATACATGAAAAGGTTTGAAGAACAGTGATCGAATATGACCATTAGCATTTCTTGGAACTGTAGCTGTGTCCCAAATGACATAATATACACTATGCACTCAACCATGTAGTGTATTTATTTTAGAAGGGTAGTATCGTCCCAAATAGAATAGTAAACGGTTTTATACTAACCGGAAGTATATCGGTTTCCCAGACGAGCGCAAATGACGTCAAACGCACGGCACAATGCGTGTGAATAAAAATCAATTTGTGAATTGTTCATTTATTGTAGTTTTAATTTGTTTTGCCCAGCAATACTTTAGTCATCATCAGTGTTTTCACTCTGCAGGAGAGTTTTGCTGGAGCAGCATCTGATAGCCACAACTCTCTTCCACTACGTAACCGAAACTGCGACCGTTGAGTGCGTGAAGTGTCCACAGTTCCACACTTCATATTTTCAGTTGAAAAAGTGCATCATCCGGGTACTTAAAGTGCACTTCTTTGTAAAGAATTTACTACTCTCCTACTCTCACTATTTATACTACAAAATGGCGTAGAGTAGTGCATAAGTGCACGATTTGGGACGCTCCTCTTGTTTGTGTGTAAATCGTTCTTCTTCTGTGTCCCATATTGAGAGTTTCTGCGGGAGAGCGCCCACTGGCTTTTGGATTTGACGGCATTTAACCGTCATTCATTGAGAAACTGAGCACAAGAATTGCACAATATATCGTCCCAGCCCTACTGTCAGGTGTATGCTTTATTGAATTGTATATTAAAGCAATAAGCCCCAAGAAGCAGTGGGTTACAGTGCATTTTATAACAGCTAAGGGCGTTGTGGCACGACGCGAAGCCCCTTCTTGGGGCTTATTGCTTTATTAAACTAAGTTCTTAAACTAAACCAAACATTATTACATTTTACAATACTGAATCATTAGTTCTGTTGGTTGGTTGGCTTATTTCTTTGATGTTTATGTACACAAAATTTCTTTGAGTCTTAAGAATTTTACTTCTGAACCCCAAGAAAGAAAGAAAACATGAATCGAAGGTAATGGTTTTATTTTGCTCCACTTGTCACTTAGAAGCTGTTTTGTTTATATAAATGTATTATTCCTTCTTTCATTCACACTCAGGCAAAGTCATCTCACCATATAGACACTGTTGTCTGAATTGAACACTGTTTCCTTTCTTATATGTGCCCTTCTGACACACAAAGGTGATATGATCCATATGTGGACAGTACATTCTTTCTCTTCCACCTTTCTTTAATTCTATGTTCCTTTTATCCATTTTTTCTACAGACGCCAAACACGGTGCTGAAACAAAACCCAACATAAAATGAGCAAACACTATATTTATGAAACATTTCAGTAATAAATGCATGAATAGATTCTTGACCAAAACGTTTCACTTTTTAGGACTTTGCAAATATATAGGCGAATAGCCAGAAACAGAAGTGATTTTAGGAGACATAAAGTGACATATACAGCACACGAAAGTATGATACCATAATATATCTGCATAATTGAATGCATGACATCGATTGGCTGAATAGATATGACACAATGTATCAGTACTTACGTATACACTTAAACTGTTCTCTCCAGGTGCCTTGCTTACAGATCACGAATGGGTCCCCCTCCATTATGTATGTTTGAAAGCAGGCGTATTCAACTTTCTCCTCTAAACTATATTTAGTTTTTTTTGAATCCAGGAAAAGTTTTGTATCTGCATTCAGATGGCTCAAGGTTGGAGGTGGCTCGCATGTAGTCGCTAAAGAAAAATGGCATCGTAATTTTCCTCAACAAAATGTTTTGATAATATTTGTGTATTAGGTAGAGGCAAATCATTGGCAATGTTAGGTTGATGTAATGAGCAGAGATAAAGCAAGAGTTGTTTATTAAATGCTTAAAGGCATTGATATTTTGTGTTGAAGTATACTTTTGGAAACATGTTATAACATAAACTACAAACTAAAATGGCAGAAAACACCTTATCGTACACGTGGCCTTACCTACACATGAAGGAAACTGACTGCTCCATTCTCCATCTTCCTGACAAGTGATGTCCTTTTTTCCTTCTAAAACAAATTCCTGATGGCAAGAAACCTTTATCGTTTCACCAGGTTTTTGTTCTATAACCCCAGGATTAGGTCGTCTGTCTATGATCATGTTTGTGATATTTGCAACACACTTTGCCTCTAATTGAACAGAAATATTTGGTCATTGTAGCGTTTATCTTTTTGTCCAGCCGGAAACTTTAACAGTTTCTAGTCTTACCTTCACATTTTGGAAATGGGATGTTCCATTCTCCATTTTCCTGGCAGATGATTGGTCTCTTGTCTCTTATAATCATCCCTTGTTCAACGCATGACAGTTTTATTTGGTGTCCAGGTTTGATGAGACCCACATGATCAGAGATTCGCTCAACTTTGTCTCCAAAGTCCTTTGTCTCATTAAGTTTACATGTTATCTCTTGAGAGAAGAAGAAATACTGGTCACTTCATGTCTTCTGATTATTCAAACTGTTAACTGCATGCATACCATTTAGTAGCAAGAATTGTTAAGAATTGTAAGATTCACCAAAATGGAATGATTCTCACACCACAGCATCCAGTTATGATAAAGCACTGTTCTTGACATTACAGACATATTATGATTTTGTTTTGTTGAATATAAAGCACATCCATGGCAGTGTTTACTCGTGTCTGTGTTAAAACTTGTTAGCATTGAGAGAAAAGTAAACATTTACTGTATATAGGAAACTTTCAACTAGTTTAAAATATGTTTTATTACGACCTTAACCAAGCGATTCTAGAGATGTCTTTATCTTTTTGAAGTAAAACATATATCGATTAACACAAATGATGCCTACGTTGTACCTAATCTGACCTCACCTTCACAATGAGGGAATTTTTCGTCCCATTCTCCATTTGACTGGCAGGTAATTTCTTTTGGTCCCTTTAAAGCATACCCCTGTTCAGTACATGAAAATTGCAATCTGTGTCCGTGTCGAATTAAATCTCCATAATCAGGAAGTCCTTCCATTTTGAGGAATTTGTCTGAGGGCACGTCTGCAGCGCAGGATACCTCTAAAGACAACAAGACAAGTCTGTAGTGTCATTGACAGGAGTTAAAATGTTGGTGTTTAAATTCTTTTTATAGTCAACTCAAGTCAGGTTTTTAAGAATTTGAAATGGATGCAATAAGAGCCAAGCAGAGATGGAAATTCCTTCAATTCTGTAAGCTTTCCAGACCTCAAGAAGCTGCTTAAAATGCCAAGAAAACATTTTAACAGTCTAGGCAAATTACTGTAGGTACATTTTTTAAAATTAATTTACTGTTATTCTAATATGCGGAAAAATAACAAAAAATTGACCCTAAATTTGAAGTATTTGGCCACTGAAACCACAAAACACTTTTTGGTGTAACATTCAACCTGCTGTCATTACAATTCGTAACTATTCTTAACATACGAGGTGGCTAATTTGTATGACTTCATACATTGTGAATCGTACAAAACATATAATTATTAAAAAACAGCAATAATTAAGCCCCTCCCCTAGCCCCATCCCTAAACCTTGCTGTCACTGGTGCGAAAGCAAATCGTACTAAGAACGTACGAATAAGATCGTACAAATTAGCCACCACGTAAAATAGTTATGAATTCCTGTGAGATTGTGATGGAACTTTATACAAAAGTCTATTTGATAGAATGAAACAGTAGTGTCCAAAATGACGACAAAATACATTTGGACACTTTAGTTGTGAGATGTTAATGGAACATGTCCATTGTTATCGTTAACTACATCTGTACCTTCACACACGGGTAACTGATTGTCCCATCCGCCCGGCCGACACGTTCTGGTAAAAATTCGATTCATCATCTGGTAGCTTGAAAACAAAATATATTTTATAATAAAAAAACTTTGTCAGTAGATTCCATCTGAATTTCGTTAAAGTCTTACCCATCTTCGCAGGTGTACTTGATGGTAGATCCTACGACAAAGCTATTTCCATTTATAATAGTATAATGGCCGTTTGGAATATCTGCTGGCAGTTCACAGCGTTTGACTGAATTCAGAAAAAAAATGATTTTGAGTAATTTTGAGTTGTTGAAATGACATGAGCTAAAATTCTGTGTTTACTTACTGTGCTCGCATGCAAAACATTTTATCAATGTTTCTATTATATTGCTGTGTTTTAATTTATATTTTATTTAAATGTTTCTCATACACATCAGAGTAGTTTCCAAATCTAGCAATTCTAAATGTGTGCCAAATACTGCTAAATGACCAGGTGTGAGTTGTGAAGTATGCCATTTTATCCAGTGTGTATAATTTCACATAATAATATACAGTAATGTTAATAATATATAATATTGTTATACATAACAGGTTAACACAACTCTAAAAAATAAAAAAAATTCTGTGTATTAAAGAAACGTAATTGTAAAATATAGCCTACCAAATATAAGCCTAATATTCAGTTTATAAAGAGGTGTAACAAACTCACGTGTACACTCTGCAGAACGATGTTGAGACCATTTTTTATTTCTACACATGTAGGTGATTTTCCGCAGAGAGACGTAGCCATTATTGCAGCTGTAGTCTATTTCATCACCATTACTGTAGTTGGATTTAACGGAGTCTCGAGAAATTTGTGCATTCTCTATTTTTGGGGGCTCAGGACACACTAATAGACAAATAAAGAACGACACATCAGTCACAAATCCATACATTTGGTTGCTTTTGGTAGTTCACTTAGACACAATTATTCTTACTTTACATCTGCATTTCATTCTGTCTGTTAAATTTAAGTGTCATTCTTTATATTGAACTTGAAAGAAATGCTCAAAAAAAGGCCTTACCATCCTGTGTCGTAGCTTCAATACTGATGAATATCCATAGGGATAAAATAACTAGACTTGATCTCATGATCTCTGTTAGTTGACTGATGCTGGGAGATGAAGAAATCCACCAAAGTCTTTAACAAAGTTAATATTTGACAGTTCTGGGCAGGACTTTTGTTTGTGATGTATGATGTTTAGTTAAAACCACATTGGTGTTTGTTTAGTATGTTTGAAATACATCAATTTTTAAAATAAGGTTAAAGTAATAATATACTTTAACATTTCTTAATTCACATTAAAATTCCATTGTAGAGTTCAAAAGGTCATCTCAGGCCTTTGTAAACCCTAATAAATTGAATTTGCTCAAAACAATAAAATCGGCTTGTTCTCGTAGGTTGTGATTTCCAAAATCAATATTTGAAGTTTATTTTAAACATGTAGTTGTTTGAAATAATGTTACTATTCAGATTTATGCTGAAGTTAGGGTTTACAGAGCATGGTCCAGTCGTCAACATAAACACTGTTTTGAATACTTAGCAAACTGTGGCGCTACTAAACAAATACTGTGTGTAAATATAAAGTGCTCTTTGTTTGGGACGCTTAAAAGCAAATAACAGAATTGTTGTGTTTTATGGTATATCGGGCAATGATAAAGCAAAACCTTACATTATGCTAACTAATATTGTATTAATATAATCAACATACAAATATGCCTCTGAAAAAATGACATTTTTTCCTCTGACACTTTTTTTTTATAAGTAGTAAACATGTCAGAGAGTCAATTCTGTTGTGAGTTTTGTTATGTCAGTGTACTGTGATGCAATTGCTCCAGCTCAAAGGTTTTTTACCTTTATAGAGTGAGACTCCCACTGCACTGACCTTGTTTAAAGTGCAATAATATTATTTAAACCCCGGACGATCAGGACCCATCTTATAACATTGCAACTTGAATGCAAACCCTCATCAAGGGGAAAATAATCGTAGCAGTTTTACAAGAAACAATGTTCAAACAATGCAATAAAAAACTTGATTTATCCATTTGTAAATAACATTAGACATATTTACTTTTACAAATTACAAAATTACAATTACAAATTAGCCATGTTCTTTTGGAGTTTAACACGTTTTTGACCCGTCAAGCTGTGTGATAAATAGAAGTATTTAATATCGTATTATAAAGAATGTCAAATTTAGTTTAATACTATAACAATCGGGGGGGGGTTTATCCACGAATCCAAATGCAGCTTTATTAAAAGGGTTAATCCAAAATCGTAATCCAGCAAACAGTCAGTGTGGTGTGTGGCGACCTCTGGTGGCAGGGAACAGATACGTGACAAATACGTAGGTCACATTGCTGTTATAGACCCTTGACTTTCATCTCACCCAGAGCCGTTGAGAGAGAGTCTCGACAACGGAAGTTCAACATTTTCGTGTCATGTGATTCATGGAGCCTTTAGATAGTTCCAGGAAGTTAAGTTTTCTCTTTTAAATGCCTTTTTCTTTCATTTTTTTATTTATTAGATGACTTGCGTCTTTACGTGGGTTAGGGTTAGGGCCAAAAATGAAAATTCTGCCATTAATTACTCACCCTCAAGTAGTTTAACATCGGTAGAACCTCCATTTTTCCCCAAAACACAAATTAAGGTAGTTTTGGAAGCTTTCTGACTCCTCCTTAGATTGCAATGCAACCAATCTTCAAAGCGCTGAATGTGTGTAAAGACATCGTAAAATTGTCCACGCGACTCCGGTGGTTCAGTATACATTAATGTAATGCGACGAGGATATTTTTTGTGCGCAAACAAACAAAACTAATGACTATATTCAACATTTTTTTTTTTTTTTTACACACGACAGTGCATCCGGTGTCAGCATCGCTTGACGCATGCGCGTTCTGACGTAGAGCCTGTGTGGTGCGCTGTCGGATGCACTGTCATGTGGCTTGTGTGTTTGGTTGCGCTGCAATCTATGGAGGAGTCAGAAAGCTTCCAAAACTACCTTAATTTGCATTCTGGGTAAAAGCGGAGGTCCTAGGGATGTTAAACTACTTGAGGGTGAGTAATTAATGGCAGAATTTTCATTTTTGGTTGGAGTTCCCCTTTAAGCTGTATTAATAAAAAGCTGACTACCAGCACTAACTGCATTGGCTCAGCATAACATTAAACAAACTGGATGACAAAACTGCCACCGCCTGAAAATAAAATGATAATAGAAAGCATAAGAGTGATAATAAATGCCAAACTCTGTGTTGTTTTAAATGTACAGTTTTAATGTCAAGTTTTATTTTGAAGCATTTTAGACTAAATAAAATACAACATATTTCATAGATGCCCGTTTTTCGAAATTACCGGCAGGTGGCGCAAAGGGACGGATTTGATCTATTTGATCTCAAACCACCTGTGGATGTTCACATTTTTGTACATAACCTAAGATTAAGAAAATAATGTAATATTTTTAGTTATGCATATAAAATAAGTGTTTCATTTGTCTAATTATTATGCATAGGTTTGTTACGCATCAATTAAAAAATATATAGAAAATACATTTAGAAACGTAAATGATAAAATGATAAAAATATAATTTTACTAAAAAAATATTAAATATATATTCATGATAAAAAAATCAAACAATGTCAACAGGTTTCTGTGAGAGTTTGGTTCAGTAGTAGAGTATTTATCTCTGTATAAAAACATTTTAGAATAATAAATCTCTCTCTCTCTTTGTGTAGTCTACTCTTGTAGCTGTGCATCTGTCCATCATCTTCATGATACATCAGAGATCTACAGGTCAATCACAGAAGATTTTCCTACATCATAAATGCATCAAAACAGGTTGGTAGAGATGCATTTGTTTTAAACAACAACACAGAAACTATGACATGCCAACAACACAGTTTTATAGTATGTACATAAAAAATATAAAAAATGTGTTTGTATTTAACAATAATAATGTCCAGAGTTCGTCAACGTCTCAGAAAACACTTAAGCTATCAGTAATTATTGTAAATTAAATGTGATCAAACAATCGAATGTTATGAAATGTCTCTTTCTCTAAATTAAATAATAGAACAACATAATATTTTACATTGTGAACTTTCAAAATTTCATTACCTTAGTGTTTACAATTTATATGTTTATTTTATCTAGTTTTCTTTGTCACCTAAAAAAAGGATAAAAACAATTATTATTACGATATAATTAAATGTTCAAAATTTTAAATTTGATCACTTAAACTTTCATCTTGCATTTCAACTAAACTATAGTTCAGACATTCATAACATATTAAGTTAAACATACTGTATACAGATGTCTACCATGACTGTAAAAACTTTATAAATCGAGCATAAACGAGTGCAGAAGTTATCTATATAATATTCTACAGTACACTTCAGTATTGTTGTATGTTTGTGTTGTAAATGAGGTTGTGAAAATAGAAAGATTTACTCACATTTTTGTTAAATTCCTAAAACCCCATCAGAACACCACACCATTACATAAATTAGTTTTCTCAAACCTCCAACATAAAATCCAGGGTTACAGTCAAGAGTTAAGTTTTGAGAAAGGCTCTATGAGAAAGACAAAATCTGATTGAACACAGTAAAATTTCATAATAGGATTGAAAATTATTTGGTAATGACTTCCTCAGACATTTTGGAGGGGTCGCCCATATCCCATCTCTACACCTGTAAAATCTCTTTGGTTTGTCCAACACAAAAGCAGGTTGGCAAGTGTACGATACCTTTGTGATTACCTCATCGATCTTATCCTCAACGTTCCTCAAATATCCATCTTCAATTAAAGGTGGTAGAGGACAAATGCTGCCTAACAAATAACAATATTTTGCATTTATTTTAACTGTTAAATAAGATCTCAGACTCACTATTGAGTATAAGATCTATAGATATCGTATGTTAATCTCATTTTGTGTGAATTTACTTGTGCTGTCAATCGTTCCATTCCATTCTTTATTTTCACACATCAAAGTTCCTCCTGGAATTTTGTTTTATGGTTTATTGCACTTGTATGTCAAAGTATTAAAGTTGTTGAATAGATTTTTCTCATCTGACAGCGTCACTAACTGCAAGTTCTTTGTTGGTTTGGAACACTGAGTTTTTTCTGAAATGAAAATGAAGAATTTATTCCTTATAAGTTCCGTCTAAATTTGAAATTTTATTTTCTCGTGAAGTTTAATTCTTTATACGTAGAATATTCATAGAAAATGTTTTTGAGATTGGACTCACTAATGTATTCTAGGTTAGTCCAGGGTTCTGCGATGGTTTCTCCTATAGATTCATAGCCATCATCACACTCATAGCGTAACTTACTGTGTCTCAAAGTGAATATTTCCTCTCATCTCTGTTTTCATCCATCAGTATAGTGTTGTTTACTATCCGAAGAGGTTTTGAACAGAAAGCTACCGATAAATGTGAAAATTTTAAATTATTTGGAAAATGAATTTGGTGAATATTAATTAAAGAAGCAACGAGCATAGGTGTCTTTGAAATGGAGACTACAAAACGGCAGTGTGCAGAGACGAAAGTAGGGCGGCGCGTTGCATATTATGCACGCTTGAGCTCAAGTTCAAAGTCTACTCCCGATGGACGATGGGCAGGATTCAACTTTATTTTTACTCTGTGTTTTAGTTAAAAACGTTAATCAATAAATAGTCAGTGCGCGGCTGACGGGCGCAGAGATAGATTTCTTTGCGCACTCAGTTAATGTAAGAATGTGCTGCTTTTACAAGCATGATTTAATTACAGCTTCCTATCGGCGAGGCATATCGGCGTTATTTTCTTTATCGGGCCGATGCCGATAATTAATTTATAAGCCATTATCTGCCGATAATATCGTGCATCCCTACTTAGTTGTTTTAATTGTTTATGAGTTATAAATAGGCAGATAGAAGTGCATACAGTACCAGCACACAGTGGATCTGGTTTCTAACCATTTTTTGTACATGTGGCCGTGCTTGCCATTTGACGATATTCAGACAAACGTCTGTAAGATCTTTTGACATCCAATTTTGAAATTCCGTAGAAGTAATAATTTGGAAAATAAAGACGAATGTCACATGGAACTTCACATCTAATCTCTAAAAGAGAATGTATAATCTTTAAATATTATTCAAGAGGTAAATAATAGACTGATGTAGACTTTAGTTCAGACAAAAGGATTTTAATATTGTATCTCACACTTATACCTTCACACTCCGGCTTCAGACTCCAGGCATATTTTAAAGCATTTTAGTGTCCCCTCTGTAGGGTATGGTCGGATCAAAGTTTACCATCTGTGATGGTAAAACACAGTAACCTCTCAGCAGGACTACGACCAGGCACCAACAAGTCTGGCCAATTGTCCTATTCTCAACACCTTCATCACTGACCAGGACAGATTCGGATACTCTCCCCTAGACTTCAAATGAGGTTCTGGGGGGAGGACAGGACTGTTCACCAAAGTGAGAAAAGCCACGTGGGCCCCCAGGGACTGAGAGCCTCAAATTCTTCCAAAAGAATGTCTCTTTCTCTTTCCTTAGCCACAAAAGACTGGTTTAAAGTGTATACACATGAATCTCCACATTGTATGCTTGTCTCTATGTTATTCTCCTTCACCTGTAACCTCAAAGGCATATGTGCTTAGTGGTATTCTGTGTATATTTACATTCTTGTCCAAACTACAGGTCAATGTAATTGTAACCCTTTCATGTTTCATATCTACGTGTTTCCCTTTTCATGTCTTAGAATATGGTGTATAGCACAGTAATGTATTTTATATCATATTCATTTTATTCTATTCTAAGTCTATTCCTGTTCCAAACTATCTGATTGTTAGTTTTTATGTCTTTACCTCGACATTGTGGATATGGATTATCCCAGTTTCCATTTGATTGGCATTCGATTGCTTGCTGACCGTACATCTTCATGTTGACATCATTACATTTGAAAACCAAGACATGTCCAGATGTGTAAGGTGGATTGACTCCTGTATGTCCCATTAAAATCTGAACGTCACGGAGTTCCTGCTCCATAAATATGTAAATATTTTAAAGATCACCTATCAAGAAATCTATGATGTAGTCCTATGTAGACATTAGGGCCGCAACGGTGCAATGCATTGTTTATTCAATTCCAAAAAAAATTACAGTGCTTTTCTTAACATTTTAAAATCTTAAATTTTAGGTTAGTAGTGATAAATGTCAGGTTTACAGATTTCTGGAAATTGTTATTCCCATTGATGCATATGCAGTGCATTTGTGCTGATTCATCAATTGTGGTTCATGAGTGATATAACATTGTTTTGTATACAATATATTATACAATAAATACAAAATATTGTTTTATACAGGCATCAAAAACAAACATTGTTATTTTAAAACAAGAATTGCAGCTAGTAAAAACTAACATATTGTTTGGTTACCTTGAGCGTTTGTTGAAATGTCCTTAAATTTCCAAAGAAGAAAAAAGAGAAATATCTCGCAGGATTTCATGTTTAGCTGTAAGCAGAACATTGTAACAGTCCTTGGATTAAAGGGGTATATGCATACAGGGCGATGACGTACTTCAGAATGGGGTTTGAACTTGAGAACCTATCATCTCTGATTGTACTTTTAAAAGGCCAATGAACTTGGCGAATGGCATGGTATGCCAGTCTCCACCCTGTACATACGGGTATAAAAGGAAGATGGCGTGCCCATTCATTCACCTTTTGGGCTGAAGAACCTGAGAAGCATTCTCGGTCGCTGCAGCGGACGGTGAAATGTTGTGGCATGAAGGACACAACGTCTCGTTCCCTCCATCAGGGAACTGAGGTTACATACTTAACCAAGACGTTCTCTTTCTGTCGGTCTCTCGACGTTTTGTCGAACCGACAGAATGGGGTTCCTATACGAAATGCCGCATCATGACTTCCAGCGGAGCGACACTGACTGGCCTGGGCGAGTCACAAGTGAGCGTAACCGCGAATCGGTTACAGTGGTGTAGTAAGGCATCAGTTGCGTGAGTCACAATGAGAGGCTCTTACTAACGGCTGTACAGGCGGTGGCCTTTGCTACTCTAGAGGCGAGATAGCTGCCCGGCACCGTAAAGAACACTGGGAAGCGCTACCCCCTCGCCTGAGGGGGAACGCTACGGAGACCACATCTGCCGTAGGGAGATAATACGTGGAAAACCTACATGGTCTCACCAGTGGGGAGATCTCATGGGAGTATTAGTGCGGGGCCCCAACCAGGGGTGCACAGAATTGGTGGAGTCCACCGAGGGGAGGTCACAGGTTCACCAATAGTGGAAACAAGAGTGAGGAAACGTCAGACGGGACTACCCAAGGAGGGGGAGTCACTACGTGTGGAGCACTAGCTCAGGTATAGGTTTTCACCTTGTGAGGGAATCTCACCTATACTGGGCTTGGACTACGAGCTGCTCCTCCCGGCTCGTAAACTCGAAAGTGTTTAGTGATGGATGGAATGCTTATATGTCACCCAGTGGAGGAAGTAGGGAAGCTGGAATAGCGCACTGACTCACCTGATGAAGGGGAGAAGGTGCTTGGCAGGCGTACACCCAGCCGGCCGTCGGTCTTACCTGTTGTGCAACCGGCTCTACACGGAGGTTGTATAATCTCGCGAATGTATTTGGCGTAGCCCAACCCGCAGCTCTGCAGATGTTTGCCAGAGAGGTGCCCTGAGCCAGTGCCCATGAGGAGGCTACACCCCGGGTGGAGTGAGCTCTCACTGTCAGTGGGCACGGGAGATCTTGGGAGCGGTACGCCAAAGTGATGGCGTCCATGATCCATTGCGCCAATCTCTGTTTGGAGACAGCTCTCCCCTTCTGCTGTCCTCCAAAACAGACAAAGTGCTGCTCAGAGCTTCTGAAGCTCTGCGTGTGGTCCAAGTAGAGGCGCAGGATGCGTACTTGACACAAAACGGTAGGTGTTGGGTCTTCCTCTCCGGGGGGGGGGGGAGCGCCTGCAAGTCGATCCTCTACCCTCTTGATGGAAGCGAGCGCCACTAGCACAACCGTCTTCATCGTGAGACGAGGTAGAGCGGCTTCTCCTAGGGGTTTAAATGGGGCCCTTCCCAGGCCACAAGGACCACATTAAGGACCCAAGAGGGTACGGAGTGCGGTCGGGGAGGATTCACCCTCCTCGCGCCCCTCAGGATGATGACCAGGTCGTGCTGTCCGAGAGACTTACCTGCCACAAGTGTGTGATGTGCAGCGATGGCGGCGACATACATCTTGAGCTTGGAGGGTTGCTCTCTAACCTTTCCTGAAGGAAGGACAGCACGACACTGATCGCACAATTCTGTGGGTTTTCCCTGCAGGAAGAGCACCAAGACGAGAAGAGGCGCCACTTGTAGGCATACAGTCACCTAGATGCTGGGGCTCTTGATTTGAGTGATCGTGCTCACGACTGCGGGAGGCAGGTCACTCAGGATCTCCTCTTCCCGTCCAGGAGCCAGATGTGGAGGTTCCAGAGGTCTGGTCTCGGGTGTCAGATCGTGCCCTTCCCCTGAGAAAGAAGGTCCTTCATCAGGGGAACTGGCCAGAGGGGAGTTGTCATCAGAAGCGTCAGCTCTGAGAACCAAGTCTGGTTGGGCCAATAGGGCTTAACTAACAGAACTCGGTGCTCCTCTTCCTGACCTTGCAGAGGACCTGTGCAAGGAGGCTTGGGGAGCTGGACGGCGCGGGGATAGAGTCGCCATTCTCCGTGGAGCGTGACCTGCCGAGAGAGCGCATCGGCTGTCTGGTTGCGGTCGCCCGGGATATGAGTGGCCCGCAGGGATTCCACCAGCTGCTGACTCCAGAGGAGGAGGCGTCGGGCGAGTTGCGACATGTGCCATAAGCTCATACCACGCCACGGCAGCCGTGCTGCTCCACTCGGACACTCCACTGGCGTGCTTGCCCTGAATGAGAGGAAGGAACCTCCTCGCCCTGAATGAGAGGAAGGAACCTCCTCGCCCTGAATGAGAGGAAGGAACCTCCTCAGGGAAAGCCAAGCAGCCAGCAACTCCAGGCAATTGATATGCCACTGCAGGCGGGGGCCCATCCAACTGCATGCCCGTTGCACACAGCACCCCAGCCGAGCAGGGAGGCATCATTTCAGAGCCTCAGAAAAAGTTTCAGTGGGACCGCCGACTGCTGCCTGACGAGGGTCAGACAGC
Organism: Triplophysa rosa; assembly: GCF_024868665.1. Lineage (NCBI taxonomy): Eukaryota > Metazoa > Chordata > Actinopteri > Cypriniformes > Nemacheilidae > Triplophysa > Triplophysa rosa. The sequence goes on from NC_079914.1 coordinate 7,889,652, forward strand.
GCAGCATTGACTGAGCGTGCTCTGGTAAGGTGGGCTGTCATGGTTACATAGTCTAGTTCCATACCGAGATAAGAAGTGCTCTGTGCAGGGGAGAGCTTGCTCTTGTCCCAGTTGACCTGTAGGCCCAATCGGTCGAGGTGCTGGAGCACAAGGTCGCTGTGCGTGCACAAGGTCGCTGTGTGTACACAACAGATCTCACGAGTGAGCCAAGATGAGCCAGTCATCGAGATAGTTGAGAATACGCACGCCCTGCTCCCTGAGGGGAGCTAGAGCATCCTCCGCGACCTTGGTAATGGCACGGGAAGACAGGGCCAGACCGAAGGGCAGGACCTTGTACTGGTATGCTTGACCCTCGAAGGCAAACGGAAGAAACGGTTTGCCGCGGGAGAATCGAGACATGAAGTACGCTTCCTTCAGGTCGATAGCCACGAACCAATCCTGATATCGGACAGACGTCAGGATGCGCTTCTGCGTCAACATTCTGAACGGGAGCCTGTGAAGGGTGGCGCTGTTGGACCACCAGAGTAGACATCGTTCGACCCAGCAGTGCAGTGCAGTTCCTGCATAAACGCTGGGTCGCGCTTTCCCTCATCCAGCTGCTTCAGTGCCTTAGCCTGCAGAATGGCCATGGAATGAAGTGCGGAGGAAGCTTGCCGTGAACGCGCCGAAAATGGGGCGTTCCCTGTCATCGTGAGCTCTCCATGCACTTCCGGGAAAAAAGGTATCGGGGTTGCCACCGCGCTCCGTATCCAGGTACCAAGTGTCCAGCCGTGAGTGCTGCGGTGAAGCATGGCTGACATCTCCACGTCAGACTCGTCCTGGGCTCGACCGACCGTAGCCGGGAGCTCCAGGGAGTCATCAGCGTCTGATGCCAGGAAGTCGCCATCCGATGCTGTGACGGAAATCTCATCCTCTGCACGCTGATGCGTGGATCCGCTATGGGACTGTCTACTGTCGCCCATCGGAGACAGGTTAGGTGAGCGTAATGGAGCCTAGACGGTCCGCGGCATTGCTGCGACAGGTTAACGTCCATGGGAACCCTCGCCGTTCACCATTGCCGCTTGCCGCTGCAGACTGCTTGGTAGCCACCGCGGAACGGGAAGCATACGATGTCATGGCTGTGTCCAAAAAGAACAGCCAACCGTGACCGCAATACCTTGATAGACATGTCTCTCAGTGTGGACATTCCGTATCCACGAATGCTACTTCAGCATGCTGGTTACCCAGACATGTGATGCAGGTATCGTGCCTGTCAGGCTCGAAGACGAGGCGGTCACATCCAAGATTACAGCGGCGAGACATGCCTGGCGACAAGTACACGCTTTAAGAAATTTCAGCTCTTTTAGAAATTTGCTCTAATAGACACCTTCGTCTCGCTACCGAAACGCCCAGGGGAAGTCGCACACACCAGGACTAATCCGCTGTTCTGCGTCGTAGAATCCAGTAGTACTCACTACTCAGAGATAATTCACTCAGCATTAGCTTCGCAGGTTCCGAAGAACAAAAGGTGAATGAATGGGCACGCCATCTACCTTTTATACCCTTATGTACGGGGCGGAGACTGACATACCATGCCATTCGCCAAGTTCATTGGCCTTTTAAAAGTACAATCAGTGATGATAGGTTCTCAAGTTTAAACCCCATTCTGTCGGTTCGATACAACGTCGAGAGACTGACAGAAAGGGAACCAAGTTATTAAATTAAGAAAGAATCTGAATCTTTCCAACGATGAGGGCAATCCAAAGTTTATCCAATTTAATAAATAGTATCAGTAAATATAGTGTATTTATATTTAATATACACAGCATATTGTATATATTGAGAAATTTTATAAACAAATAAGCAATTTCTTTTCTTTAGGGTATTTATTACAATGAATTATTACAAGGTTTTCCAAGGAATTAATTCATGTAGTCTTCTTAGCAAAGATTGTCAGGCTACTGCCAAAAAGTTTAAACTTTTACAATTTTCTGCTCAGGGCTGTGTGACAAACATTGCACAACCTAAACAAGTCCAAATACAAATACAGAGACAGTTTTTTTCTTTAAATGAGTCTATAAACAGTTGGATCATTTTTGACACGATATAGCTGACAGTCAGCATAAAGTCTGCCATGAAAAACTACAGTACATCAAATTTTGAAAATGTTATGTGCATGGATTTTTTTTGTACTGTATGTTTCTCCACAATTTAATAGTCATTCAAACTTGGTGAACGTTTCACCTGTGCAAGCTGCTGTGATACGTATAGGAAACAATATAATATTTTGCAAAAAGTTTTTTTTTTTTGTGGGATGTTTTTTGTTGGATCAGGCTGCAGTTGTCTTAAAATCAGAGTTAAGCTTAGTATTAAAGTAAAACTGGCACAGAATATAAGACGATAGTACAAAGCAGATGAGTGATTAATGCCAAACTCTGTGTATTATTTTGTCAAGTTTTATTTTTAAACATTATTGACAAAATAATGTTGCATTTTGTCTGCCTAGCTAGCTGTAGCTGTAGTGAACTTGCTGTGTATGCTTGAACTGGACTAGTAGCTGTTTGTTAACAAAGGACTATTGAAATTCCTGCACTGCTTTTAAGTGGAAGCGGTCAGTCTAATCTCAATGTTCTGGCACTGACTGAAACATGGATCTGTAAAGAGAACACTGCTACTCCATCGGCCCTCTCCAACAACTTCAACTTCACCCACACTCCTCATCCTTCTGGGCGAGGAGGGGGAACAGGTTTGCTTGTTTCCAACACCTGGAAATTCACTCCTCTGTCTTTTCCTTGCAGCAACTCCTCATTCCTAATACCATGCAATCACCATCACTTATCCATCAAAATACATTGTGTTGTCATCTATCGCCCTCCAGGTCAACTGGGAAACTTCTTAGAAGAGCTTGACACGCTGCTATCCTCTTTCCCTGAAGACGGCACACCACTGGTAATGCTAGGCGACTTCAACATCCACCTAGACAAACCACAAGCAGCCGAATTCTTAGCTCTCCTCTCCTTGTTTGACCTTCTGGGCCAACACCCCTCCCACCCACAGAGGAGGACAACAGCTAGATCTTGTTCTGACTCGTAACTGCACCGCTAATAATATTCTAGTTACTCCCCTGCGTGTCTCTGACCATTTCTTTATAAAGTTCACTGTAACACTCCCTGTAATCTCACCTTCCCCCAACCCTGTTTCTTTCCGTTGTAATCTTTGTTCCCTCTCTCCCACTTGCTTCTCATCCATGGTGTCTTCCTCTCTACCCACCACAACCCTTTACTCATCTCTCAACATTGAGGAAGCTACTGATAAGCTCTGTACAACCTTAACATCTTGTCTTGACAGTGTCTGCCCTCTTACCTCTAGGCCTGCACGTGCTACACCCTCTTGCCCCTGGCTTTCTGAGACTCTTTGCGACCATCGGACCAAGCTATGCGACCATAGTGGCGCAAGTCTAGAGACCCTGCTGATCTCTCCAAGTATCAGCATCTTCTTAACTCCTTCGCCACTGATATATCTACAGCCAAAACCACGTACTTTCTAAACATAATCCAAACTGCATCTAACCCGCGTCAACTTTTCTCAACCTTCTCCTCTCTTCTCTGCCCCCCTCCACCTCCCGCCAATACCTCAATGACTGCTTATGACTTTGCCAACTACTTCACTGATAAATTGGAGACCATCAGCAGGCAATTCTCTGCTCAACACATCCCTGATCTCTCTCTTACCCCTTGCTTTCCTCAACTCCCTTCTTTCTCTCCCCTCTCGGAGACTGATGTCTCCAAAATTCTCCTTTCCACCCGGCCTACTACCTGTCCCCTCGACCCAATCCCTTCCCACCTCCTACAGGCTATCTCTCCGTCACTACTGCCTCAACTCGCACACATTATAAACACCTCCATCACCACTGGTACTGTCCCCACCTCATTTAAACAAGCCCTGGTAACACCTTTACTCAAGAAACCAACACTCGATCCCTCAGTGGTCAGCAACTACAGACCAATCTCACTCCTGCCTTTCCTTTCCAAGGCCCTCGAAAGGGTAGTATTTAACCAACTCTAGAACTGCACTTGCCTGGATTGACTCTTATCTCACAGGCAGATCCTTTAAGGTATCCTGGAGAGGCGAGACATCCAGATCTTACCAGCTGACAACTGGAGTTCCTCAGGACTCAGTTCTTGCTCCTCTCCTCTTTTCTATATATACCACCTCCCTAGGTCCAATAATTAAGGCGTAATTTCTCATACCATTTTTATGCAGATGACACGCAGCTTTATTTCTCTTTTCACTACCTCAAACTTTCCACAAAATATCTTTGATTGCAGATTGATTATACAGTATAATATAAATTATTATTATTTATATGTTGTCTTTTAGTTCAGACAGAAGGAATTTAATATTCCCAGTATGAATTCTGTAGTATCTCACACTTGTTATACCTTCATATTTTGGCTTCAGACTGAGTGCATTCTGGTGTTCCCTGTCTGGGCTTGTATCCCGTCTCACAAATTTTATTGTAGATGTTGTAACATTTGAGTTAAACTGATACAACAACTCTCCACATTTCTGTATGTTTGTTTATTTGTGTCTGCTTTAAAAAAGAAAAATGTGTAAATCAGTAAATCATCGTCAAATGAAATGCATTTACTGTAGATAACCAAATGATTTAAGCTTTCTGTGTAACTAAAACATACTGCTGCTTTTAATTACTAAAATAATAATCAAGACATAACATCACTAACTAGATCGACTGAGTTAAGTATATACATATATATTCTATTTATCTTAACATATTATTATCTGCCGATGATCCAAATGTAAGTCAGACAGTTGATTATTGAAAATATTTCCATTTTCCAGCGCTGTGATCTGTCCTGTGGTTAAACAAGAAACTGATTGAAAAACTTTCAGTCTGCAAATATTTAATGCTCATACCACTGATTTTCAAATGAAAGTAAAGAGAGGTCGTAAATCACGTGGGGAAGATTTCATCACATGGGTACGTGGGTTTAAAGACCCCATGAAATCAAAATCTGAGGTTTGAGGAAGTGCATGTGTGTGCCAACTAGTGCTAAACACTGAGAGAAAACAGAGCAAAAAACATTGAGTTATACTGCACTTACTCATTTTGTTCAGTAATGTCAAGAATGACATTGTCCCTCCTCCTAAAGTCTTTCAGTACCTCTTAGTACCCTTTGTCCAACTGTTTCAGAAGAAGACAGCCGGGACCCATTGGTGTATGTCTATGTGACCATATGTGATTGATACTCAATACTCTTCTATTTGATAGCGATGTGTTTTGTATGGTTTGTGTAGCAATGTGTTGAGGTTGATCTTATCCCCAAAAATGTTCTTTGTCATCGTTGTCATGTTTGATCGTATGTGTGTCACTTTCATAAACATATTTTAAAAGAAGTTACAAAAGGCAGTAATGAAATTGAGTCTTCCAGTTTTAGGTCAGTAAAGCTCCTGTGTGTAAAAAGGTGGGAGAAATTAGCTATAAACGATAAATAAAACCTAACTTGGTGTTATAGTTTTAATATGAAGCTTTATTCTGAAGCAAGAATGTGTTGAAATGGTGGGATTATAACACCTTGTCCTATTAAGCGAATCTAAGCATGAATTGTATGATATTATGGCAACAGTGGTTATAAAGGGTGTCTGTCCATCTTCACGCTCTGGATACATCACAAATCTTCTGGACTTGATACAGACGTTTATGAAACTGTGAACACATTATTACAGTTTGGTAGACATAAACATCTTAAATAACAACACTTGCAGTTTACATGTCAAAACAAGCTCATGCACATTAAAAGCTCAAAAGAATTATAATATGATCGCCTTGTTTTTATTTAACAATAATTGCAATTTCTTCAAAATTTAAGGAAATTTGTTGTTTTTATTCTATTTAAAATATGATGAAAGAATTATAATTAAAATTTTTGTCCACACTGGATGTGTCATGCCGGATGTTGTGTCGCATCACGCCGGTCGTGCCCGGTGTAGACATGGTGTAAGAATGTTTTGTGAATCCGCCCCCAAATTCTTAATCTAGTAAACTCCTGTCATTTATTTCCTCTTGTAAAAAATATAACCCTAAAAATAAGCACAAAAACAGGTTGGTTCTTTAGCTTTATTTTTGAAGCATTTTTGAACAACTTTTTGACATTTTTGAATTATGACAGAATTTTAATTTTTGGGTGAACTATCACTTTAATATGGTTCTTATTTTCATAATCATGTTCTTAATCTATTAATGTTAACATGTGTTTCTTTGCAAAAACACTTAGGGGCGGTTTCGCAGAGAGGGATTAGTTTAAACCAGGACTGGGCCTTAGTTAGATTAGGACATTTAAGCAGTTTTTACAATCATGCCTTACAAAAAACATTACTGGTGTGCATTTTGAGACTTTTACACTTATTATTTTTAAAATATGTCACTGCAAGATACAGTATATTCCGTTTTGACAGCTCTAACATTTATTTTAGTCTAGGACTAGTCTTAAACTGCCCCTTAAAGTGCACCTGTTTAGTAATGCTCTCCAGAACAGCATTCTCTCTCAATGCATTTATAATCTTTGTTTGTAGACCCGGTTTCCACCTGACCACTTGTTATCGGCAGTGCTGGAAATGGCCGCGATTCACTCTAGACTCAAATAAAGTGGTATTTTTTATGTATGAAATATGCAGAGCGATTGGAAGCTATTTATATGGATAAATATGGAAATCCCCTACATTTTAAGGTGGAACTACATCCTCCGTTCGGTTATCAGAACCAAAACACATCTTAAGGTGTAAATAGAACAATACAATAACAAAATACATTTCAAAAGGTTTTGGATAAATCAGTTTGAAACGCTTTCATATTTAACAATATGTGTCACACTCGCTTATATGAGTGTAATTTATAGCAAAAATGATCTTAAAGCAACTATAAAAATGAATCTTTTCCTTTTAGCTCTAAAGCTGTTTTAAATGATGTTATAAGCTATGTGTGTAAATAAAACTGTAGAAAGTTGCTGAATGATAAAGAAAACCAAACTCACTGCAACAGTTTGAATGTGAATCTTTATTCTGAAGTGATAATTTTATAAAGATTATTTGAAACCATGAAACTGTGTGATAAGCATGTAGACTGCAGCAACATAAATGCATTTATGTGTTCTTGTCTCTGTGTGTCTGTCCATCTTCATGCTTTGGTTACATCAGAAAGCTTCAGGTCTAAACACAAAAGATTATGAAACAGTAAATACATCTTTACAGGTTGGTACAGGCATAAATGTCTCAAATAACAACACGTTTCTCTAAAATTAATTGTGAACTTTTGATGTATTACCTCAGTGTTTACCCTTCATTGTTTGGGAATATCATTTTTGTATCACCTAAAGAAAAGGATGAAAAGGATGTTATTGTGGGTATTTTGGGCAAACTTAAGGTAAAATGCTACTTAATAAAATGCAGAATTGATCTTTGATCAAACACATTCAGATGTCCAGTGTGACTACAGCAATGTCATTCATGTGTGAAGTGAAAACAGACATGTGCTCACATTTTTTATGAATAGTCATCTTCCCATCAGAGCATGTCCCCTTCACATAACCTAATCTTCTGAAACCTCCAGCATTCCATCCTGTTTTACAATCAAGTGCAATCTCTCTATCAGTGTGCTGTAAGTAGTTATATTGGACAGGTTGTATATTGTAATCCATATAAATCTCAGGTGTAAATCTGCATGGCTCTGTGAGAGAGACAAACTGATTAAGAGACACAGAATAAAATTTACGGGTTTGAGAATAGTTTGGTATTAGATGACTTACTCAGACATTTTGGAGGGGTGTCCCATCTCCCATCCTGACACCTGTAAAATCTCTGTGCTTTGTCCGGCACATAGTAAGATTGGCAAGAGTATGAAACCTTTGTGATGACCTCATCGATCTTAACCTCAATGTTATAATCTCCATCTTCAATTAAAGGTGGTGGAGGACAAATGCTGCCTAAACAAATAACAAACACATGCATGTCCAGTTTGAACCGTTTTCTACAGTTCATAAATAAAATATTGATTAATTCACCTCAAGAATAAATTATTTGCTGAATTTCAATATTTTGCTTTTAATTGAAATGTTAAATGAGATTTCAGACTCATTATATTATTAATTTGTAAATGTGACTCACTTGTGCAGTCAATCGTTCCAATCCATTTTTCACTTTTACACATTAAAGTTCCTTCTGGAATTTTGTCATATGGTTTATTGCACATGTATGTCAAACCTTCGAAGTTATTGTATAGACTTTTCTCATCTAACAGAGTCACAAACTGCAAATTTGTTGTCGGTTTGGTACACTGAGATTTTCCTGAAATAAAAAAGTAAAATTTGTACAATATATGTTATTTGTAAAAAAAGATATTGTATAATGCAGTTATATATTGTATAATATCTGTATGTGATACGTTCCTTTGTACAGCCACATTCACACGGTGGATTTTTAGGATTTACATCCATATTTACTTTCAGGTGTGAGTTTGGTTAAAGAATGCGGTTGTCACACCCGTAACCAAACTGCGTCTGAACACAATCTTATTAAAGACTCAAATTCAGGACTGACAACCGTATTCTGGTGCTGTGTGAAGATGGCCATAGCTTCAAATGTATAGCCTTTCATAGGATTTGACTCACTAATGCATTCTGGGTAAATCCAGGTTTGTGCGTCACACTTAGCGATGGTCTCTCCCATAGATTCATAGTCATCATCACACTCATAGCGTACTGTGTCTCCATGTGTATATTTCCTCTCATCTTGTGTTTCATCAATAAGTTTGGCATTGTTTACTGTCAGAAGAGGCTTTGAACAAAAAGCTGCCAATAAATGGGGAAAAAAACGGAAATCAGAGAGAAGTTGGTGAAAAGTTTTATGCAGACATTATTTTGTCTCTGTTTTGTCTGATCTTTTTTTTTACTGTAAAATGTCTGTGCCCAACATTTTCTCTAAAAACGCTATTTGAGAGAAAGGATTGAAACGCCTTCTCACATTTTTATAGTGCTTTAAATCCATGTAAATATTCTCTACTAGATTGGCTATTTGACTATTTGAAGAGATGCCAACACCTCTGAAAGCTCACCTTCACATGTTGGTGCTTCGTCCCAAGCTTTATTGTGGCAAGAAACTCTACTATTCCCCGTTATTGTGAAGTGTCTTCGACATCTGTAGATTACATGGGATCCATATGAATACCATTCTTGAGGTTTAGAGATGATGACCGCGTTTTCAACTTTTGGAGGACTGACACAACCCTCCTCATCCACTGGAAAAAGACAAAAACACAGGCTCTGACATGCTATGACTTTTTAATGCGATCGGCCGTACGATGTTGAGCAGGCAGAAAATCCCATACACATAACATTGCGCCAAACTTTGAGCGAGGATTTCGTAGAAACATGTGGGTTACCACAATGAAAGCAGCTGGCAGACTCTGTAAGAAGACACTTCAAAATCGAGTGTAGGTTGTACCCCTGTGTCATAGAGACATTGGCAGCTGCCAAGCCTAGACATGGTTTAGCAAGACCCACATCTCTTTATCTGAACATTGTAGAGACATGGGGTTTGCTCTTTTCACTCATGTTAGCATCATGCTAAATCATGGTAGTATCATGCTAGCGTTTTGCCAAATCATGCTAGCATCATGTGAAAACATGTTAGCTTTATGCTAAAGACACTAACATTGAGTAATGCATTGTTAACCTCATGTTAAATCAGATTAACACAATGTTAATATGTGCTATCTTCATTCTAAAACTGTTTTTCAAACTAAACACTTTTAAAGCTAAATTTTAAACTATTTTAAAACTATTATTAAACTAAGTTCTTGGGCTAGGCTTTGTCAAGCCAACATAACGTTTGTCTACAAAATGTATTATCTAGTGCTACTTCTGTAACAGTTCATATATTAAAGATGCTCAAATTCATTCAAATTTGGTATCTCCCGTCTACCGTTGACGCATTCACTTGATTTTTGTGATGGTTTGAATCCTGAATCACAAACAATTTCTGCAGATTGTCCAGCGTTTCTTTCTTTTAGATGTCAGTGTCTTGAACACTAGGCAAAAAACACATTTTCCTCTGTAAGCCCAACATTCAAAAAACACACTCACGGATACATCGCGGCTCATTTGACCAATGGCCGTTGTTGCATGTCGCTGCTCCCCACCATTTCCCAGTTAATGGTTTATAACCTGTGCTGCATGAATAAAAGAGACTGTCCTCTGTAGGGGGGTTTCTGTCTATGTACCCGTTTTCCAAGATTGGTGTAGTGCAAGATCCTTCCTTTTCTGTGAAGTATATAAATACGGTCTCATTGTTATCAATACGCAGATGTTGATGGTGTTTAGATGAATGATAATAACATGACTTGCCTACGCAGCTCTGTATGTTTATCCATATGGCTTCAGAATTACAGGTGATTACTATGGGCTGCTCGGGTTCGAATCCTGGAAGACATTTGTATTCTATTCTGGAAGCGACTTCGTAGTTAGTGCGTTCAGGACTCACAATCTGTGCGTTTGGGATGTTTGGTGCTTCACAGCGAGTGTCTGGAAAACACATTTATCACAGTAATAGAATGTAAATGATATGATGTATTAATAGCACAGATTGTGAGAGTTGATGGAAAGACATACAGTACCAGCACACAGTGGATCTGGTTTCCAACCATCTCTTGTACATGTGGCCACGGCTGCCATTTGACGATATCCAGACAAACAACTGTAAGATCTTTTCACATCCAATTTCATAATGCCGTAGAAATAGTAACTTGGAGAATAAAGACGACTGTCACGTGGAATTTCACATCTAATCTCTGAAAGAATATTTACAACCTTTAAATATTACTGAAGAGTTCAATAATATGAGTTGAGCAATAAGTCTCTGTGTGCTCACCCTCACAAGTAGGATTGTTGTCCCATTGCCCATCATTCTGACAGTAAAGTGTTTTGGTGGTTTCTTTTGTCCAGAATATCCTGTGTGTTTCAGAGCAGGTAATTTGCACAGATTCTCCAGCTCGAAAGAAAGTTTTTCCCTCGGGTTTAATTTTTTGTATTCCATATTTTGTTTCCTTGAGTTCACAGGTTATTTCTGTTTAAACATAATTATGACAAAAATCTGGATTGTCACTTAAATGCTTTGTGTAAAACTACCTAAACGTTTCCATAAAATATCTTGGATTGCAGATTGATTATACAGTATAATATATATTTATATGTTCCCATCATGGATTCTGTAGTATCTCACACTTGTTATACCGTCATATTCTGGCTTCAGACTGAGTGCATTCTGGTGTTCCCTGTCTGGGCTTGTATCCCGTCTCACAAATTTGATTGTAAATGTTGTAACATTTGAGTTAAACTGATTCAACAACTGTATGTTTGTTTAATTGTGTCTGCATTTTGTCTTTAAACAAGTTCATATGACAAAGAAGAAAAATGTGTAAATCAGTAAATCATCTTCAAATGAAATGCATTTACTGTAGATAAGCAACCAATTTAAGCTTTCTGTGTAACTTTAACATACTTCTGCTTTTAATTACTAAAATAATAATCAAGACATAACATCAAACTAGATCAACTGAGCAGTAAAGTAATAGTCATAGTCTAAGACTATAGTAATAGTCTTTTTACCAATGTGTATATATTTTTTTGTTTGTATGTTATTACCTGCCGATGATCCAAATGTATTTACACCTAAAGTCAAACAGACGATTATTGAAAACATTTCCATTTTCCAGCGCTGTGATCTGTCCTGTGGTTAAACAATAACTGATTGAAAAACTTTCAGTCTGCAAATACCTAATGCACATACCACTGATTTTCAGATAAAAGTAAAGAGAGGTCGTAAATCACGTGGGGAAGATTTCATCACATGGGTACGTGAGCTTAAAGACCCCATGAAATCAAAATCTGAGTTTTGAGGAAGTCCATGTGTTGCCAACTAGTGCTAAACACTGAGAAAACACACTTTTATCACAGTTTTCCAGGAATACAGAGCAAAAAACATTGAGTCATACTGCACTTACTCATTTTGTTCAGTAATGTCAAGAATGACATTGTCATTCCCCCTATAGACTTTCAGTACCTACCAGTACCGTGTGTCCAACTGTTTCAGAGAAGACAGCCGGGACACATTGCTGTATGTGTGACCATATGTGATTGATACTCAATACTCTTCCATTTGATAGCGAGGTGTTTTGTACGGTTTGTGTAGCGATGTGTTGAGGTGATCTTATCCCAAAAAATGGCCATGTTCTTTGTCATCTTTGTCGTGTTTGATAATATGTGTGCCACTTTTATATAGATCTTTTATAAAGATCTTAAGGCAGCAACGAAAATGAGTCTTTGAGTCTTTTAAAAAGTGTGTAAATAAATAGGGAGAAATTAGCTAAACGATAAAGAAAACCTAACTTAGTGTTATGGTTTTTATATGAAGCTTTATTACGAAGCAAGAAAATTAGCATGAATTTTAATCATGAAAAGCATGTAGATTGACATTACACAACAGTTGTTATAAATTCATTTGTGTGCTCTTGTCGCTGTGTATCTGTCCATCTTCACGCTCTGGATACATCACAAATTTTCAGCCCTTGATACATAAGATCAACTGTGAATACATCATTAAAGAGCATGTTATGTTCTATTTTTAAGTGTCCTAAAATTGTATTTGAGTCCCCAACAACAGGTTTAAATTCATCCAAGGTCAAATAACACTGTAATTTTCTCAAAATATGCATTTAATATCACCCCATTTCTCAAAGATCTCTAAACGGTTCCCTCCAAGCAGTTCCCCACAAGCCCACTGCTCCGATTGGTCGGCTACCCCAGTCTGTTGTGATTGGTCTTTCTGGATAGATGCACAACTACATTTAAACTCTTGGAGGCTTATTAGTAAATTACACAAAGATTATTAGTACACAGAGATAATAAGGTTACAAAAATGGCATCGATTTGTGTTGTAAAGATAATGACACTTATGTAAGCGAAAGGACCCACAGCTAAAGAGTAAACACAGCACAGTAACGTGACTGACTTATGAAACAATACAGCATATCAACGAAATCTATCCACAACCTTTATCCTGAATCCAAGTAATAAAAACGACAGACATTCATTAAACGTATGTAAGCGAACTGGACCCACAGCTAAACAGAAAAGATATTTTAACTGTTATATATCCGTTTTGTTTGAATTTAACTGTTAAATAAGAGCTCAGAATCATAATTAAGTGTCATATGTACATATATCGTATGCAAATCTGTTCTGGCAAAAGTTATGTTTTGTGTGAACTCACTTGTGCAGTCAATCGTCCCAATCCATTTTTTTTCTTAACACATCAATGTTCTTCCTGGAATTTTGTCTTATGGTTCATTGCACTTGTATTTCAAAAGATCAAAGTTGTTAAAAATATTTTCTCCTCTAACATAGTCACAAACTATGTATGTTGTTGGTTTGGTAAACTGATCTTTTTCTGAAATAAAATAAAATAAAATGAATTTGTTTAATAAACATTAAGTGTAAAAGATCATATTGCATTTAAAATGGCAATGACTATAGACCACTTCACAAGATTTTTGTGAATTTCACTCACTAATGCATTCTGGGTAAATGCAGGATTGTGCGTCACACTTAGCGATGGTCTCTCCCATAGATTCATAGTCGTCATAGCGAACTGTGTCTCCATGTGAATATTCCTTTCATATTGGGTTTCATCTGTTAGTTTGGCATTGTTTACTGTCAGAAGAGGCTTTGAACAGAAAGCTACAATAAACAGGTAAGCAAGATAAATTTATAATAGCTGAACCCAGTTTTATGCAATACCAACATTTGCTTATTGCATTAAGATGTGGCTACATTTGACTGGAAACAAAGCTACCAATCAGGAAAGTTCTCATAAAAAACAATGTGTTAAGCATTTAAAAGTTCAATATATCTTGACCTCCACATTGTGGATATGGATTATCCCAGTTTCCATCTGATTGGCATTCATTTGCTCGTTGGCCGTACATCTTCATGTTGTCACTTTAGTGCATTTGAAAACTAAGACATGTCCAGATGTATAAGGCGGATCCCTGGATGTCCCATTAAAATCTGAACATTACGGAGTTCTTGCTCCTGACAGCAACCTTTTCTTAAAACAAATAACACATATAGGACTTTTATAATCTTAATTCTTGCGCCTCCTTATGCCATGGTCATTCACACCCACAGTAAGAAGTACTTCACCCGCGTGAACCGTGAGCCCAGCACTGACAATAAATCCAAAATAAATGCAAAGCAGAAGTTTGTTATTCTATCTTATGCTGTTTATTCATGAAAAAAACAATCACTGTCAGGACAGATCATAAAACAAAGTGCGTATGAAGTATTTTATATAAAAAAATGAAAATTCTGTTATCATCTACTTGACCCTCTTGTCATTTCAAACCTTTGTAACTGTCTGTATGATATCATGTGCAAATTATTTACATCATATTAGTCATCACAGTTAATATCACAGTTGGTGATGCTGGGTTATTTACTATATTATATGAAGTATCAACACAATATTGTAGTCAGCACAGTTAATAGCATCACAGTTACTCACCTTCAGCTGTTATAGAAACATTTATAGAACAATTATGTAATACATTTTTTTTAAAACTTATGCCAATAATTAAGTAAAAGAAGAGTGATTTCGGTTTATCGATAATAACACACTAAACTTAACATAAGTTTGTTTACTCACTTTTTTCATTCACTAAATATATCATGGTTAAACTATGTTTATTTAGGTGAGAACATAGTAAATTTGTGGTTAGTAAGATTCTATTACAAATGAGCTTGATCCAGTCTGGTCATTCTTATGTGTTTTTGTTTTGTTTTTTGTCACCATTCTGAGTAAAGTCTGTTTGGTGTAAAATTCCTTAATCTTCAGCAATAATGCGACATTTGACTGAGATCGTAATAGGTCTTGTCTCAAATTTGTTTTATTGTATGCAGTGAACTGAACTTGCTGTTTAAAAATTTGCAATAATACTTAGATATTTATACTAAGGTGCTCAGTATGTACATCTGTATACATCGGTTTGTGTGGATTAAAGTGAAAATGTGTAAACTGTTGAGTTCCTGCTCCCGACAGATGACTTCTACAAGAAATTATATAAGATATACAAGAATGTATTTTATATTAACTTTGAAAATGTCAAAATATTACACGCCACCTTGGGAGGAAAAACAGGCATTTTCTTTACTCAGTTGTGAGATCACAGTTTAGTACCGAATGGACAAAAATACACAGTGGCTGCCACAATTTTTGTTAAACTAAACTCTTTTAATTTTGAGCATGTGTTTAATCTAAGTTTTTTTAAAACTGTAATGTAAGTTCTAAAACATTTCATACTGTCTTACCTTCAGCGTTGGTTGAAATGTTCTTACATTTCGAAAGAAGGAAAAGGAAAAATATCTTGCAGGATTGGAGTCATATCCATGGATTAATTATTTTTCATTGAAATATAATTTGATTAAATTAAGTTTATTTTAAGTAAATTTGTCCAGCACTCTTTACATGTGCATTGTTACAAAGCAGCTTTTACATGTTGCAAGAATGCATAAAGCATGAGGAATAGGCTATCATTCTAAGATGTTACAGATGGAATAGTAAAAATTTATTGTGCCAATAATTTATGCATATGCAAAAAGTAAGGCTATTTTTTGTTTTAACATGTGAGCCGTTGGTGATTGTGGTAAGGAAGTTTAGAGGTGGAGAAAAAAGAAAAGGCTCATGTGAGCAGTTCTGCTGAGAATTTATTTTATGCTAATTTGACAGAAAATATAATTTAATATATAAATTAAGATATAAAATATTAATGAATCCCAAAGACGGTTCCCCGGATGCACGCGCTTGGCCCGAAGTTAACTTCTGGTCTGTGTTTGTTGATCATCTGGCTAGTGGCCAATTATATAATTATGCCTATTAATATTTTATTTTATTTGTATTATTATTTTATTGTATAGTAATTAAATTAAACAAACGATTTGTTGAATTTTTTTGCATGTTCATTTTTTTTATTAAACAATTTGTTATAAGGGTCATGAAACTTTGTCGCATTTGAAGAAACCGTATGGGACATTTAGCAGTTGAATTTATTCTCGTAGTCTGTTTGCTACAGTAATAGCAGTCCAAAGTTTATCCAAATTAATAAATGCAATAGTGTCAGTAATTATAGTTTATATTTATTTTATATGTAAAGCATTATAATTTATGTGTACTGTATATTGTAAATATAGAGCATCTTTATTGCAATTTCTTTCCTATGTGTCATGACTCTGCCTCATCATGTCATGTCTATTCTTGGTCTTGTGGCAGAGTCATGGCAAAGCCTTAGGTTATATGTGGGGAGAGAGATTTTGACCCTTTCGGCCTTATATACTCTCTCTCCGGTCTGCGTCTCTGTTCCCGCCCTTTCGTTCCTGTTAGCTTCCCTTCAGTGTTAATCCCCGACACCTGGTCCTTGTTTACTATCCTCCAGAGGTGGGACCAAGTCATTGTATTGCAAGTCACAAGTAAGTCTCAAGTCTTTGCCCTCAAGTCCCGAGTCAAGTCCCAAGTCAAGACAGACAAGTCCCGAGTCAAGTCCCAAGTCAAGACCGACAAGTCTCAAGTCAAGTCCCAAGTCCTACAGTTTGAGTTTCGAGTCCTTTCGAGTCCCTTTAAAGCGAACCCTGTGTATAGAGAGATGTATGGCTTAATGCGTTGTAATAGCCTCACACTACTAGCATTTGTCGTTAGAAACACATCAAATATTTTCAGTTCTTAAAAAAAAAAAACTAAATGTAATACTCATTTTAACCTAAGGAGGCTGCCATGTTCTTTTTCGATGACATAAACTGGTTGCAAGCACAGCTAGGCAGCCAAACTAAACACCGACACACTAATCAGTTCTTCAGTAAATATAAGGTTCTGTAGGATAATATATGTGTAACAATGTTCACAGCAAGGAAGAAGGAGGAGGGAACCGGCGAACATTGAACAACAAAACTTTAATAAAATAAACAAACAACAAAACGAAAGTAAAATGCCAGCAGCTCCCTCACGGTCGACTGCCGGTCACACATAATAAAACATAACGTAAAGTCCAGGCCTGGTTCTCTCTTGTCCTTTACTGTTGTCGCTCCTGCTTTTATATAATGCTAAAAAAATAAAGAAAATTAAGACGCTATTTGGTGTATTTTCCTACATTTTAATATTGTTTGTCAGAAACATCACAAACATGCATATTAATAACCAAAATCATTTCGAATTTATCATATACACGATGTTTTAGCCATTATACAATGCATTTTATCCAGATTTTGACTTTTTGATGTTGATTTTTCAACATCAGTAGCCTAACATTATTGTCTTCTCTTCCTCCGTCATTAGCTGACGGGGGCTAATATTCACGTGTGCTCTAATACAGAATAAATAACCAAACCGCAAGCATTATTATTGTGTTTATCAGTATACTCTCATAATTTATAAAGTATACGATTACGGTGGATGCTGATGTCTTAAATAGTCTTAAATGTCTCAAAGGCGGTAGTTTAAAGCTGTGATTTAATGCACGCTCACCTAGAACAGACGTCTAATACTGAACGCGTTCTTTTATGGCTTGCAGGCTGGCTTGTGTCAAGAGGACATACCGCCACCTACTGTCCCTGTGTGTTTGTATATCTGATCTTATGTTTTACGTGTCATATTTTACTGTTATATATGGAAAACGTGTGTGCTTCGCTGTTGCGAAAGAGAACAGGTTTAGGTCGCAACCATTTGACATCACGGATTCTGACGCAAAAAATAGCGGCCTCCTAGTAAAACATTTTTTCAAAGTTTATGAATACTGTGACAGTTACACTGTTTTTTTTATTTCACAATTATAAAGTCAATGCCATTGTTCATATATTAAGCCATACATTGCTCTATACCCAGGGATCCTTTTAACGTGTTTGCAATGTAACGTTAACAGTGAGTTTACAGTCTCATTGATTTAACTATGCAGCTAGCAAAGTTACTTAGCCAATAAGCTAACGTTAGCTTCATTCAAAACTTACCGTTCTTTGTGCAACTTCAACGAATGTCGAACGAAGTTAGAAGTTGTTGCGTCTCCATCTGTAATCTTCGACCCGCATGTTTTGCATATTGCAGTTCGTTTTTTGTTGACCACCTCGTAGTTTTTATACCCGAACGAAACTATCTTTGGTATCATTTTTGCCAACTGGCACGTTGTTTGACAGTTCTTCTTCATTGGTTGTCCTGCAATTTGATTGGATGGATGCTGTCGGATCAAAACAACGTGGATCTAAATTGATTGGATGTTGTGCCGACAGCACACACACACACACAGAGAGAGATACACACAAACACAGAGAGAGATAGAGCGGCCCACGTCAACATACTTTTTAATCTTTGGGTTTTGTGGAAAGTAGCAAGTCTTTTCAAGTCAAAAGGCTCAAGTCCAAGTGAAGTCACGAGTTACTGACGTTAAAGTCCAAGTCGAGTTGCAAGTCTCTTTACATTTTGTCAAGTCGAGTCAAAAGTCATCAAATTCATGACTCGAGTCCAAGTCATGTGACTCGAGTCCACACCTCTGCTATCCTCTATTAGTTTCCCTTATGTACTGTATAGCCCTTGTGTTCTCTGTCTTGTGCTGAATCGTTTTGTGCCATCCACTGTGTGAGTCGTGTCTTGCATGTAAACCTTGTTGGAAACTTACTCTGAAACCGGTCCTGTTTTCCCCCTGTCTTTTGGTTAGTCTTGTTGTATGTTTATCGTTAGTCTAGTTTTGGTTTTCTTTGATCCCCCATCGAGGGAAGTATTTATTTTCTGCTTTTGTTTAATTCATTCGTGTCGGTTTTGCCCCATCGTGGGTTTTTGGTTTATTTTCTGTTTTGTTAATAAAGTCTTGTGTTAACCCCTTCACCGCCTGCCTGCATCTGGGTTCTTCCCCACACCTAACGTGACACCTATTTAAAAATATTATTTACCTGTTTTAAAAGAATTATTTAATGTAGTCTTCTAGCAAAGATTGTCTGTCGACTGGTAAAAAGTTTAATGATTTTCTGCTCAGGGCTCTGTGCTGACAAACATTGCACAATCTAAACAAATCCAAATACACAAAGTTTTCTTTTGATAAGTCTTTATTGTGGTATAAAACCTGCTACAAAAATAAAACACTAAAAATGAGCAGAAAAAAACATTAGGCTGGTTCAACAACACTGGTCTAAAGATCACTGTATTAAAGTGAAGACAATTCATCCACACAGACATACAGTACGAAGATCAAACACTGCATTGGATTATCACAAACTGAATCGTCTTGACAAAACGTAATGAAGCAAGTAATCAAACTGCAGCATAAGATGATGATAGTAGAGAAATTATAATTTATATTAAATATACCAAACTCTGTGTATTTATACATCTCCACTGTTTTAATGTCAAACTTTATTTTTGTATGTGGAATCATATAAAATCATATACCAGTAACATAAGTTTAAGACTGAAGATGCAGCAGGCGTGTATGTGTACAGGTTTGGCTGTACGGTTCTTGTTAGGGCCAAATCTGATTTCACTTAAACATTGAATGTTTTTTAAAGGTTTAGAATCATGTTGTGCTTAATCTACTAATATCAAAAACATTCACTTATAGTGCATTCATTTGGTCCAATAATGCTCACCAGAACAGCATTCTCCCTCCCTCTAAGGCATTTTTGATCTTTGTTTGTGACCCTGAACACTTGTTACCATCAGTGCTAGAAATGGCCGAGATTACTGTAAATTTGAGGGCTCTATTTTTCTTAAACCATTGTCGACAAGATACCACTTGACTACCATAGTAGTTTTTGTCCTATGTTTGAATACAGACTTTCTTCCAAATATCTTTCTCCGTGTTCAGCAGAACAAAGATATTAATACAGGTACAACTTGAGGGTGAGTTAATGATGATATTTTCATTTTTGGGTGAACTTACCCTCGATTTGTTCCAAATCTGTACAAATTTCTTTGTTCCAATAAACACAGAGAAAGATATTTGGAAGAATGCTTGTAACCAAACAGTTCTTGGCCACCATTGACTACCATTGTGGGGTTAATTTCTTTGTTCTGTTAACCACAATCTTTTGATATTTTGAAGAATGTAGGAAAGCAAACAGTTCTGGGGAACTTTTGAGTACCATTGTCATTTTTCCCATGGTGGTCAATGGTGGCCAAGAACTATTTGGTTATACAACACAGCAAAGTTAGAATCCCTTGTTTTTTTGCGATTCATCCTAACATGTTCAGTGCATTCAGAACAGATTGTGATGTCACTTGTTTGTGGTTTGGGGATCTTATGACAAAAAGTTTCCACCTGACCCGATAACAAAAACTCCATCACACACAGTCCATAGCTTGCAACAGTGTATTTAATATCATGTTTTGGTCAAAGATCTTGATTTCTCTCTCATACAGTATCTGATTATATCTGGGTCATTTTCACAGTTGAATTGATTATAAGGCAGCGATGAAAATAAGTCTTTTAACTCTAAAGCCCGTGTGATAAAATGGAGCAAAGTAGCTGAATGATGAAGAAGAGAAAAAATTCACCGTAATAGTTAAAAAATAATACATGAATTTAAGAAAGATTTTATTAAATCATAAAACGATATGATGTAGATTGAAGCAACAGTGGTTATAAATGCGTTCGTCTGCTCTTGTCGCTGTGTGTCTGTCCATCTTCATGCTTTGGTTACATCAGAAATCTGAACACAGAAGATTATGCACATTAAAATCTCAAAAGAATTATATAATCACCTTGTTTTCATTTTACAATTATTGCCTTTACTTCCAAATTTTAAGGAAATTAATAATTTTTCTATATAAAATGTGATTGAAGAAATAATATAATTGATAACGCTGATTTTTTTAAATAATTTTAATTTTAATTTTAATTTTAAATAATTTTCTGTGCATTAAATAATAGAACAATATTCAACAAAGTTTCTCTAAAATTCATTGTGAACTTTCATGCATTACCTCAGTGTGTCCACTTCAGTTTTTTTTGTTTAATATCTTTTGTCACCTAAAGAAAAGAAACAAGATCGTGGCTATATACAGTATAATAAATGTGATCACGAGTAAACTATTAACTTCTTCTTCTCCTGATTGAAACTCATGTGAGGAGAAGAGTTTAATGGTCTCTGAATGATCTGTCGCTTTTTTAAACCTTCCTCCTACAGTACATGCATGAGATTAAACTGTATTTCTGACATTTAAAACACATTCAGATGTGAACCGTCAGTGTACAAACACTGGGATTAATATAAAGAGACTAACATGTACTCACATTTTTGATCAATTGTTATCTTCCCATCAGAGCACCGCACCGCAACGCTGTATTTTCCTCTCGAACTTCCAACCATCCATCCATACTTACAATCATGTGAAAAGCTTCTTTCACTGTGTTTTACATATTTATCTCGCAGAGGTTTTATATTGTACTCCTCATAAATCTCAGGTGTAAATTCACAAGGCTCTACGAGAGACAAAATCTAACTGATGAAAGGTGCAGTGAGCGATTTCTGTTAAAAACTTAAATTAACACACAAACAATTTTGTGATTGTTTGCTAGATGTCTGAAAGGCGGACATGGGGTATATTCTCATATCATCTTTACTTGTTTGTTCATTTGCATAAATATTTAGCTTGGCCCGTGTAAACTGTCCTGAAGTATGTGTTTAGAGTGTAATGGGAGTGAGAATAATTTGGTATTAGATGACTTACTCAGACATTTTGGAGGCGTCTCCCATCTCCCATCCNCACACACACACACACACACACACACACACACACACACACACACACGAGAGCGTCTTGTAAAGCAGTTAACACACAGCGCCCAGGAATAGTGTAAACAGTTACCACGCGTAACTGGAATTAGTAACAGAGGTTTGTTTTACTGTTATGCTGCGGGCTGGAATTCGTGAAAGTATAGTTCCTCAGTTTCTTTAAAAACCAGAGGGTTTGAAAGACATTACGATGTTGTTTCTGATTTATCTATAAACTGTATATAAATGCACTCATCGTAAATGCACTCATCCTAAATATCGCACTCATAGTCGTGTGATGGGGCTCTTTATTACACGGCTCATTTGAATGCTTGATTCTGATTGGCCAGTCGCGACATTCCAAGGGTTGTTCTTTTCAAATAACAACCCCTCAAAACTAATAACACCCTGTAACCCGGATTCTGCAAATCATTTTGAGAGGGGCAGTTTAATATTACACAAAAATTCATTATAAATATGTCTTTTAATAACATATATGACATTATATTTACAAATGATTAAACCATTTGCCTGTTCGTAACGTTTGAACGTAGTTTCTTACTTTAAAACCGAAAGTAAATGGCTTTTCCTCGCGGAAGGTCTGCATTCGGTAAAATTGAGCTAATAAAATATTTCAAATTCACATTTTATGTCCAGTTTTTTTCTCATGTGGCAAGTAGCCGTGTAATAAGCGGGATAATGTACAAGCCACCGGCTGTTATCGCAAAATAAGCCCCTTCAGTGTGATACAAGACCCTCCGCTTCACGTCGGGTCCTGATCACACTGTCGGGGCTCATTTCTGTGATAACAACCGGCTGCCTGTACATTATCCCTTACATATCAGCATGGCAGTGATTAGGAGGCAATCACAGCCACTGATATAGAGCCCCTATCACCAGAGGTGGGTAGTAACGCTCTACATTTACTTCGTTACATTTACTTAAGTAACATTTTGGAAAATATGTACTTTTAAAGTACAATTGAAAGTGGGTATTTTACACTTACTTGAGTATATTTCTAATAGAAAATCTTTTCTTCTTTACTTCATTACACTGTGTAACATTCCTTCGTTCCTTCATTTTTAAATGAATGAACGATTAAATAATTTTTTTTGTTTATTTCAAGGTTGTCGTCTCTTTTTACTGCGGCATTCCCGAGTGATTGATTCTTTTGAGACGATTCTTTAACAGCACTGATTGAACAATTGGCAAAAACCTCTGAATAGGTTCACGAATCAGTTCAAATGATTTGTTCAGTTCGCAGCACGATCTTGAATCATCTAAAGCGGCGGGTTACTCACTCCTAGTAGCAGGAAACTTAAGAACACGCAGAACACAATCAGTGTTGGATGAAGTGGATATGAATCTATATCGATCAAACCAAAACTGCAAATGCGTCATATTGTTTGCCAGCAATGATAAATGCCCGCCATATGCCCGCGCCTGCCGAGTGCCGACCTGTTCGTCAGACACTGCAAAATGCGCGCGACCTCTTAGGGCGTTTTCACACCTGTGTATCGATTGCTTTGTTCCAAAACCGGGGGTTAAATCGCTACAATATTGAAATTTATTTTAGTTCGGTTCGCATTCACAAGGCAATATCTCAAATCTCAAAAAAAAGTGCATCTGTTTATTTTCCGGCCGGTAACGCGAGTGATAATGACCGTCAGCTGCGCGTTGTCTCACGTCTCTCACGGCGGAGCTCGGGAAGCATAAAAGGAGGAGAAGGACGAGAGAGAATCAGGCCTGGATTTTATGTTATGTTTTATTGTGTTTGTGTGGCCGGCAGTCAACTGTGAGGGAGCGGTCAGCACTTTACTTTCGTTTTGTTGTTTGTTTGTTTTATTAAAAGTTTGGTTTAACGTTCGCCGGTTCCCGCCTCCTTCCTTCCTTACTTTGAGAACACTGTTACAGGGAGCCATTAGCAAAACAATCCCTTTTGCGTCACGCAACTTTACATAATTACCCATCATACATTGTGATACAGTCTGGTTCGTTGGTCCGTTGGGTCGGATGGCTTTCACACGTCTACCGAACCGCTCCAGAGTTCGTTTGCAATCGGGTCGAGACCACCTTGTTCAGGCGGTCTCGGAGCGATTGTTTTGGGGCGGATCCTAGCGCGATTGCCATGTTCACATATGCCTAAACGAATCGAACCAAGAGAGAAAACGCACCAGGTTCCGAAACAAACCCTTATGTGTGAAAACACCCTTAGACACAGACGTGGGCTTGCAGAAATATACATTTGAAGAACAGAAGGACGAAAACTTGTTGATGGGCGTTAGGTTCACTGTTTACTGTATGTTTACAAGTAAGAGCGTTTCACAACACACACATGTGACAACATGAGAAAACATGAGTTTTGTCTCAAATCAGTTTGTGTTTCATATAAGAGATCACTTCAGATGTTCTAGATCATCTTAGGAAATGCTCTGAGTTTAATTAAGTGCATTGTAAAATAAAAACTCTGCATGGGTTCACTTTAGTTTGACGTGGATTATTATTCTAAATAAGTTTAGGACTAGATGACATTGGGACTAGATGTAATTTACAGAAACGCTCGTCTTTTCTGTGCTTGTTTATTATTTAGTCTCTGTGTGTATATTGCAAAGATATCTGCTTATGATCATAAGAATAATAAAAATATGAATAAATATAATATGAAAATATTGGCACTAATATAAATTTTTGAATAGTATACAAACAGATACAAAGTAACTGAGTAACTAGCTACTTGAGTAGTTTTTTCATTGCATACTTTTTTACTTTTACTCGAGTAAAACAGTGACTTTTACTTTTACTTGAGTAACAATTTCTTTAGTTACTTGTACTTTTACTTGAGTAAAGATTTTGGCTACTCTACCCACCTCTGCCTATCACACTCCTACTCAAGCGATATTGCATTATTACATCTTCAAGATATTCGTTTAACAGTTTGATTCAGTTATAAATATTTTTGTTGGTTGTATAGTGTTAAAAACTGAAACTGGGAGTTCTTCAGGACCAGCGTTGGACTATGTAGTCCGAAGTGGTCTATATGTGTAATATGTTTGTAAATTCGTTAACAGATCAAATTGAAATTCATAGCAAAAGTTTTTGTGAATTTGACTCACTAATGCATTCTGGGTAAATCCAAGTTTGTCCATCACACTTAGCGATGGTCTCTCCCATTGATTCAAAGCCATCATCACACTCATAGCGAACTGTGTCTCCATGTGAATATTTCCTCCCATCTTGGGTTACCATTAGTTTGGCATTGTTTACTGTCAGAAGAGGCTGTGAACAAAAAGCTGCTAATAGACAGGAAAAAAACAAAATAGAAACCTGAGTGGTTGAACCCAGTTAAACACAGTTTATGCAATAGCAACATTTTGCTTATTGTGTTGTATTAAGACGTGGCTACATTTGACTGGAAACAAAGCTACCGATCAGAAAAGTTCACATAAAAACATAGTGTTAAGCATTTGAATGTTTAATATACCTTTACCTCCACATTGTGGAAATGGATTATCCCAGTTTCCATCTGACTGGCATTCGATTGCTCGTTGGCCGTACATCTTCATGTTGACATCAGTGCATTTGAAAACTAAGACATGTCCAGATGTGTAAGGTGGATTGACTCCTGGATGTCCCATTAAAATGTGAACATTGTTGAGTTCCTGCCCTAGACAGCTCCCTTTAAAAAACAAATAAGTAAGGGATAATCCATGGCTAGACATGCATTAAGTAAGCAATAAGGTATGAGAGGCTGTGCTTTATCATGAAGTCACTGCTGAAGTGCACTGTTAAGGAGTGATGCGAAGTGAGAGTGCCTGCAACCCCTTCATCCGTGACTTATTCACGATAAAGCACATTGACTCCCAAAGTAGGACAAAAAAATGGGAGTCAATGGTGACCCACACAATTGCTGCCACACTGTTAAGAAAATTTGCATTAATACTTATACTGTACATTGATACGAAGGTGCTCAGTGTATATGTATGTGAGCGGGGTATTTACTGTACATGCGTAATCTGTTTGTGTGGTTTAAAGTGGGTGCATCTGACTTGTTGATAGTTTTTATGTCTTTACCTCCACATTGTGGATATGGACTATCCCACTTTCCATTTGACTGGCATTCAATTGTTCGCTGGCCGTACAGCTTCATGTTATCATCAGTGCATTTGAAAACTAAGACATGTCCAGATTTATAAGGTGGGTTGATTCCTGGATTCCCCATTAAAATCTGAACATTATTGAGATCTTGCTCCTGACAGGTGACTTCTACAAGAAATTATATAAGAATGTACAAGAATATAAAAGGTTGTCTTTGGAGAAAAACAGGCATTTTATTTACTCAGTTTACTCAGAGGCCACAGTTTGGTATGATTTTGACACAGAAGACAAAAAGTATACTGCCCTACCTTCAGCGTGTGTTGTAATGTCCTTACATTTCAAAAGAAGAATAAAGAGAAATATCTCGCAGGATCTCATGTTTAGCTGTAAGCAGAACAACCTAAAAATATTGGATTAATACTTTTTAATTGAATTAAAACTGAATGAAATTAAGTTTATTTGTACAGAGCTCTTTACAATATGAATTGTTACAATGCAGCTTTACAGAAATATTTACATGTTGGAAGAATGTATAAAACATGAGGAATATATATTTTTTTATTTTACAGATGAAATAGTACAAATAAATTGTGCCAATAATTTCTGCATAAATATAAAAGTTAGACAATATATGTGTTTTAACGTGAGTCGTTGATGATTGTGGAAAGAGAGTTTAGAGGTGGGTAAGAAGAGAATGAAAGAATGTTGGTGCTAACTTGACCGAAAATATAATTTAATATATAATATAAGCTATAAAAATATTAAAGAATGTTTAATAGTTTATTTCAATATTAATTAAAGTGAATACAGTAGTCAGTAATATAGTTTATATTTATCAAATATAGACAGCATAATGATTGTAATATATCGTGTAAATATAGAGAATCTTTATAGCACTTTACCTGTTATGAAGGAATTGATTCATGTAGTCTCCTAGCAAAGATTGTCTGTCGACTGGTAAATAGTTTAATGATTTTCTGCTCAGGGCTCTGTGCTGACAAACATTGCACAATCTAAACAAATACAAATACACAGAGTGTTTTCTTTTAATAAGTCTTTATTGTAAAGTAAAACCTGCAAAAAATGCCAGAGAACAGAAGCTGAAATTCATGTAACATGAAATAACCCTTCAACATTTGTCAACTCTTAGAAGAACTAAAGCCCCTCTACATTGAAATTATACATGGAAGTTGAACTGTATATGCAGTTAATAATTCAAAGGTTTAGTGGAACCTTTACTCGTGAAAAACTGTAGTAGGCTACCTGTATTTTTGCTAAACTCTTTTTATGTACATTATGTGTGACGGGCAGCTCAAACACAGAGCGGAGCAGACAGACACTTGCGAGTCTCTCTCTCTCTCTGTCTCTATTCCGACGAGCTGCGTGCAAATGAAGTTTCTTTTGTATGTCTGCACTTGAACCGCTGTTTAAAACTGTTGTTATTGCTGTAAAGTGCTAATTCAACACGCGTCTGCATCTACTCGAGGTCAAATCAATGAAGCGTGTTACGATATATTTTTAACGCGCCGCTTTGACAAAAGGCGCTGCAGTAAATTGCAAGTCTCTGTTTGTTATGCAGCTGTTCTCTTGATTTTTAAGTATACGTATATTTATTTATCTAATGTGTTAAATATTCTTTCCACACTGTCTGTCTTTAATATAGGTTTGCAGTCTTTCTGCAAGTCCTCACAAAGTCAAGACATCCCCCATAAAAGTCATTTGCAGAGCCCTGTTTACTGAGCACTACAGAAAAGTGAAACATGGAAAAAACTTGTTCCTTAGTTTGAAAACAGCTGGTAAATAAAAAAGTGTTTGTATTATTAATAATACATTAGAATTGGAGGACGAGGTGTAAAGATAAAGATTCTCAGCTCTACTATTTATTTTAATGTTTATTCATGTGATTCTTTGGCGGTCATTAGGTGGTACTTGGAACAACTATTTTATTAAAGGTGGTACTTGGTCTGAAAAGTTTGAGAACCATCGAGATCTCCCATACAGCATAAACCTTTTCCCCTCCATCCAGAAATAGCTCCATCAATCTGAGAAGGTTCAAATGAAGGATTGCATGATATTGGTGTATATACTGAAACTTTTGGCAGTTTATAGAATTCATTTATCTGATTCAAAATTCTCAAAGAGTTTCTCAACACATAATGACTGCTACCTAATTTACAACATCAGCAAGCATGGCTTCCAATGTCATGTGAGAACTCTGATATCACGTATCACTTCTCGCGTGCGTCCGGTTGTGAAACATTGTTTGCGGACCAGACAGTTGTCGGCGATTCGGACCTATTGTAAAGTCATGCAGTGTGGAATCTCCCGTCGCCGATCCATCGTTCAATGTGAACACTGCAGCAACTAAATGCGACCCCAGACAGTGATGCAAAGACTGAAAATCGGGCAATGTGATCTCGGCATTAGTATATGTGTGTAAATAAAAAAGGAGAAAATTACTGAATGATAAACCAAACTCACTGCAACAGTTTGAATGTGAATCTTTATTCTGAAGTGATAATTTTATAAAGATTATTTGAAACCATGAAACTGTGTGATAAGCATGTAGACTGCAGCAACATAAATGCATTTATGTGTTCTTGTCTCTGTGTGTCTGTCCATCTTCATGCTTTGGTTACATCAGAAGGCTTCAGGTCTAAACACAAAAGATTATGAAACAGTAAATACATCTTTACTGGTTGGTTGGCATAAATATTTCACTTCTACATTTCTCTAAAATGCATTGTGAACTTTCATTGTTGCATTACCTCAGTGTTTACCTTAGTCTATCCAAATATATTTTTTGAATCACCTAAAGAAAAGGATAACAACAATATTATTGTGGGTAAACTTATTATGGTAATATATTACTTAATAAAATGCAGAATTGATCTTTGATCAAACACATTCAGATGTCCAGTGTGACTACAGCAATGTCATTCATGTGTGAAGTGAAAACAGACATGTACTCACATTTTTTTTTAATAGTTATCTTCCCATCAGAGCATGTCCCCTTCACATAATCTGATCTTTTGACACCTCCAGCATTCCATCCTGTTTTACAATCAAGTGCAATCTCTCTATCACTGTGCTGTACGTAGTTATATTGGACAGGTTGTATATTGTAATCCATATAAATCTCAGGTGTAAGTTTGCATGGCTCTGTGAGAGAGACGAACTGATTAAGAGACACAGAATAATATTTCATAACGGGTTTGAGAATAGTTTGGTATTGGATGACTTACTCAGACATTTTGGAGGCGTGTCCCATATCCCATCCCTACACATGTACTGTTTTTTCGGTTCTTTCAGCACATAGTAAGATTGGCAAGAGTATGAAACCTTTGTGATGACCTCATCGATCTTAACCTCAATGTTATAATCTCCATCTTCAATTAAAGGTGGTGGAGGACAAATGCTGCCTAATGAAATCACAGTATCAAAGACAAAGATTAAGCAATATACTACAGTTCATAAATAAAATCTTGTTTAATTTGCCAGTAGGATGATTTGTTTGCTGAATTTTAAAAATTGTATGATTACTCATTACTGAGTAGCACATGTAAGGGCGAGTGGGGTAAGATGAGCTGTTTTTGTGGTCGTTGATCTTAAAAGGATAGTTCCCCCAACAATAAAAATCCTGTTATCATTTACTAATCCTCTTGTCATTTCAAACCTGTATGACTTTCTTTCTTTTGCAGAACACAAATGAAGATATTTTGAAGAATGTTGGTAACCAAACCACGGTGGTACCCATTGACCTCCATTAGTTTTGTGTCTATACAATAGAAGTCAATGGCCATCGTTGTTCAGTTAACTACATTCTTTAAGATGTCTTCTTGTGTGTTCTGGAGAAGAAAGACAGTCATACAGGTTTGAAATGACATGAGGGTGAACTATCAAAATAAATTGATTTTAAGTTGAACCAACAGATTATACATATGACAAACTAAACAATGATACAAGTTTAAAACCAAAATCCTGGAGACCCACGATCGGGGTTGGGTGATGGGGGGGTTGAAAGGGTGTTGTGGTGGTTGGGTTAGGTCCGTGGTCGGGAACCTGTGGCTCTTTTCAAAAATCATGTGGCTCGCCAGGTGTATTACCCTTCACTATCATTTGATTGTTAAAAACATCATAATACATATGAATATTTCAGGTTGTCCTGACCAATACACACATGCAGTGCTATGCGCAAGCGTCACGACACTAATCAACGGCAAACGACGCTTCTATGGGAACCTCTCGCGCCCGCAGGCCAGATTCAAGATACCCAGGATGCGAGGAGTTTAGAAGACCGAGCGTCATGCTTTTATCGAAAGTTACGGCTCTCTGTGGCGCATGATACAGAACTCGTTGCCTCGCTATAATCACACGTTAAAAGTTTTAAAAACAAACCATGCAGCAAAGTATCCGTTGATCAGATGGAAGCAAACTGCGACGCGTCAGTATGGATGCGCTGTGTTTAACTCCTCGTATCCGTGTGAGCAGTCTTTCTCACATATGAATCATATGAAGTCCATACCTACAGCTGTCAAGGTTGACAGAGGAGTTTCAATGCCGGTATGTAGGTCTAAGTGTCTTGACCAAGTACGAAACGACCTACAAAGCTATTAGCAAGACGCTAGTTATGTTTGCCTTCACGAGCAGAGCCGAGCAGAGCTCCGTGTGCTTTTGAAATGTTCTCGTGGTACCCTGATGTCAGACAATCTCTGATCAGTCTGCACCATTTCAAGAAGTCGAACATACCTGCAGTATTTTGTGAGTATCCATACTATAGGAACGTGCACTTTAAAAAATTGTTATATGTTAGATATAATGAAGTTTAATTGAATGGAGGCCTAATGTAAACATATACGTGGTTTATAAGTAATGGAAATAATTTTTTGGAGCCTCAGTTGCGTGCACCGTTTCTTTTGTGAGTTTTTGAGTCGTCTTGGACATGTTATGTTGAGTTGGACATGTTATCTTATCAAAGGAAAAGAACAATTGATCCCCACAGGGGGTTGCGGGGGTGTTGTGCAGGGCAAATACGGCACCCCTCTGTTATAACTCTTTAAAATCATTTAATTTCTTTATATCTAACATAACATAATTTTAATGTCAAATTCTTCAATATATTTATTCAGAATAAAAAGGGTTAATGCAGCTCACAGGCCAGGGCCATAAATCCATGAAAGGTAAAAAATCTAAATGTGGTTTAAAAAATTACAAGCAGTTTGTCCCTTCACGCGTCCCGTAGTTCAGTTGTTTTAGCTTTGTTTATTGAGTACCTCAGAGATGACGGATTTTTGTATGCAAACCCCAGAAGCGAGTTAGCATTTTAGGACTTCTGGTTCCATCGCCCCAAAGTCTATGGGTTTTTTAAATGGGTTTTTGGTAAATCGCTTGAAATAAGGTCTGTGGTTAACAAAACCTATTTTCACATTTTATTCTATGACATAAAACACACCAATTATGACCGTTTTGTGATTTTTTTAAAGCCTGATTGTGTCTTAAAAACGGCGGTTGCTAACAAGTTGCTAAAAGTGACTACTTCCTTTGGCGGGGACATCGCACATATAACGCTCACAAATAATGCAACACAGGCACAAATCTCTTTTAAAATGTAGATGTGGATTCATTCACAGAGTAATAACTTACCAGGGAACACATTTTTAATAAAGTTTGAAAGAGTTGTCGGAGGCCTGGTGGTAACGTTGATATCGAGCGACCTTAAGTGTAGTCTGTTTATAGCATCGTGTCAGCTTTTTACTTCTGCCGATTGTATTTCGGCTTCAAAAATAGCAAATATATTGTTAATTTGTAAAGAAATTTGTTAAAAAACGTGTAAACATCATAAACCTTTGTTAATCACGGAGCTTATTTTTTGCTATCTTCCAAAAGTCTATGAGAAAAATGCACAGGCTTTCGGTCGAGGGAACCAGCGCGGCACTTACTTCCAAGTTAGCCTGCAAAAATACGTCAACTCTGAGGTACTGGATTAGTTAGCATAATGTTTTTATTTATTTACATGGATGAATGGATTTGCGGACCTTTAGCGGTGTAACAAAAGAAAGCTTTTAGCGGGGATGTGAATCCTCTCTACTCCACTTCGGCTGCTGTTCAGTTTCGCCTACCAAAGGGCGCCTCAGCCTGTGAGGGCAAATGCACAGTGGCTCAAGCCACGGAGCCACCCCACCCTTCCTGTTCATGAGAATGTGTTCGATTCCCGTCAGTCCGGGAGTTTCAAAGGAGAAATACCAAAACGAGAGGGTGGCGGGAGATGGGTGTGAAAAGCGGGAGACTCACGGCCACAATGGGAGTGTTGTATGGTTTGCATCTTTGATATGTAAATGTGTTTGTAAGATTTTGTGTTAACTAACTTGTGCAGTAAATCGTTCCAATCCATTTTTCATCTCTACACGTCAAAGTTCCTCCTGGATTTTTGTCATATGGTTTATTGCACTTGTATCTCAAAGTATCAAAGTTGTTGAATAGATTTTTCTCATCTAACAGGGTCACATGCTGCAAGTTCTTTGTCGGTTTGGTACACTGAGCTTTTCCTGAAATGAAAATGTAGTATTTGTCCAATGTAACATGTAGAAAGATTTACAGACATTAACATTTAAAAAGCAATGCATTTATGTACAGTATCAAATCTCTATACATTTATTATACAATAAATTGAAATTCATGAAAAGGTTTTTGTGAATTTGACCCACTAATGCATTCTGGGTAAATCCAAGTTTGTCCACATCCACTTAGCGATGGTCTCTCCCATTGATTCAAAGCCATCATCACACTCATAGCGAACTGTGTCTCCATGTGAATATTTCCCCCATCTTGGGTTACATTAGTTTGGCATTGTTTACTGTCAGAAGAGGCTGTGAACAAAAAGCTGCTAATAGACAGGAAAAAAACAAAATAGAAACCTGAGTGGTTGAACCCAGTTAAACACAGTTTATGCAATAGCAACATTTTGCTTATTGTGTTGTATTAAGACGTGGCTACATTTGACTGGAAACAAAGCTACCGATCAGAAAAGTTCACATAAAAACATAGTGTTAAGCATTTGAATGTTTAATATACCTTTACCTCCACATTGTGGAAATGGATTATCCCAGTTTCCATCTGACTGGCATTCGATTGCTCGTTGGCCGTACATCTTCATGTTGACATCAGTGCATTTGAAAACTAAGACATGTCCAGATGTGTAAGGTGGATTGACTCCTGGATGTCCCATTAAAATGTGAACATTGTTGAGTTCCTGCCCTAGACAGCTCCCTTTAAAAAACAAATAAGTAAGGGATAATCCATGGCTAGACATGCATTAAGTAAGCAATAAGGTATGAGAGGCTGTGCTTTATCATGAAGTCACTGCTGAAGTGCACTGTTAAGGAGTGATGCGAAGTGAGAGTGCCTGCAACCCCTTCATCCGTGACTTATTCACGATAAAGCACATTGACTCCCAAAGTANCAATCTGAGAAGGTTCAAATGAAGGATTGCATGATATTGGTGTATATACTGAAACTTTTGGCAGTTTATAGAATTCATTTATCTGATTCAAAATTCTCAAAGAGTTTCTCAACACATAATGACTGCTACCTAATTTACAACATCAGCAAGCATGGCTTCCAATGTCATGTGAGAACTCTGATATCACGTATCACTTCTCGCGTGCGTCCGGTTGTGAAACATTGTTTGCGGACCAGACAGTTGTCGGCGATTCGGACCTATTGTAAAGTCATGCAGTGTGGAATCTCCCGTCGCCGATCCATCGTTCAATGTGAACACTGCAGCAACTAAATGCGACCCCAGACAGTGATGCAAAGACTGAAAATCGGGCAATGTGATCTCGGCATTAGTATATGTGTGTAAATAAAAAAGGAGAAAATTACTGAATGATAAACCAAACTCACTGCAACAGTTTGAATGTGAATCTTTATTCTGAAGTGATAATTTTATAAAGATTATTTGAAACCATGAAACTGTGTGATAAGCATGTAGACTGCAGCAACATAAATGCATTTATGTGTTCTTGTCTCTGTGTGTCTGTCCATCTTCATGCTTTGGTTACATCAGAAGGCTTCAGGTCTAAACACAAAAGATTATGAAACAGTAAATACATCTTTACTGGTTGGTTGGCATAAATATTTCACTTCTACATTTCTCTAAAATGCATTGTGAACTTTCATTGTTGCATTACCTCAGTGTTTACCTTAGTCTATCCAAATATATTTTTTGAATCACCTAAAGAAAAGGATAACAACAATATTATTGTGGGTAAACTTATTATGGTAATATATTACTTAATAAAATGCAGAATTGATCTTTGATCAAACACATTCAGATGTCCAGTGTGACTACAGCAATGTCATTCATGTGTGAAGTGAAAACAGACATGTACTCACATTTTTTTTTAATAGTTATCTTCCCATCAGAGCATGTCCCCTTCACATAATCTGATCTTTTGACACCTCCAGCATTCCATCCTGTTTTACAATCAAGTGCAATCTCTCTATCACTGTGCTGTACGTAGTTATATTGGACAGGTTGTATATTGTAATCCATATAAATCTCAGGTGTAAGTTTGCATGGCTCTGTGAGAGAGACGAACTGATTAAGAGACACAGAATAATATTTCATAACGGGTTTGAGAATAGTTTGGTATTGGATGACTTACTCAGACATTTTGGAGGCGTGTCCCATATCCCATCCCTACACATGTACTGTTTTTTCGGTTCTTTCAGCACATAGTAAGATTGGCAAGAGTATGAAACCTTTGTGATGACCTCATCGATCTTAACCTCAATGTTATAATCTCCATCTTCAATTAAAGGTGGTGGAGGACAAATGCTGCCTAATGAAATCACAGTATCAAAGACAAAGATTAAGCAATATACTACAGTTCATAAATAAAATCTTGTTTAATTTGCCAGTAGGATGATTTGTTTGCTGAATTTTAAAAATTGTATGATTACTCATTACTGAGTAGCACATGTAAGGGCGAGTGGGGTAAGATGAGCTGTTTTTGTGGTCGTTGATCTTAAAAGGATAGTTCCCCCAACAATAAAAATCCTGTTATCATTTACTAATCCTCTTGTCATTTCAAACCTGTATGACTTTCTTTCTTTTGCAGAACACAAATGAAGATATTTTGAAGAATGTTGGTAACCAAACCACGGTGGTACCCATTGACCTCCATTAGTTTTGTGTCTATACAATAGAAGTCAATGGCCATCGTTGTTCAGTTAACTACATTCTTTAAGATGTCTTCTTGTGTGTTCTGGAGAAGAAAGACAGTCATACAGGTTTGAAATGACATGAGGGTGAACTATCAAAATAAATTGATTTTAAGTTGAACCAACAGATTATACATATGACAAACTAAACAATGATA
Source organism: Triplophysa rosa (assembly GCF_024868665.1). Classification (NCBI taxonomy): domain Eukaryota; kingdom Metazoa; phylum Chordata; class Actinopteri; order Cypriniformes; family Nemacheilidae; genus Triplophysa; species Triplophysa rosa. The sequence continues at coordinate 7,924,981 of NC_079914.1, forward strand.
CAAGTTTAAAACCAAAATCCTGGAGACCCACGATCGGGGTTGGGTGATGGGGGGGTTGAAAGGGTGTTGTGGTGGTTGGGTTAGGTCCGTGGTCGGGAACCTGTGGCTCTTTTCAAAAATCATGTGGCTCGCCAGGTGTATTACCCTTCACTATCATTTGATTGTTAAAAACATCATAATACATATGAATATTTCAGGTTGTCCTGACCAATACACACATGCAGTGCTATGCGCAAGCGTCACGACACTAATCAACGGCAAACGACGCTTCTATGGGAACCTCTCGCGCCCGCAGGCCAGATTCAAGATACCCAGGATGCGAGGAGTTTAGAAGACCGAGCGTCATGCTTTTATCGAAAGTTACGGCTCTCTGTGGCGCATGATACAGAACTCGTTGCCTCGCTATAATCACACGTTAAAAGTTTTAAAAACAAACCATGCAGCCAGAGGTGGACGAAGTACACAACTTCCTTACTTGAGTGAAAGTACAGATACTACTGGTCAAATATTACTCCACTACAAGTAAAAGTTGTAAAGACAGATTCTTACTTAAGTAAAAGTACAGAAGTACGTGCTTTTAAACGTACTTAAGTATTAAAAGTAAATTTCCTTTATGTCAGTTGTGCATTGTTTTATTGTCGTATACCTTATGCCTCTGAAGCAACCTACTGAACACACTGAGTAGCTCACAGTATCAATTGTATTAAAGGATTAGTTCACTTCAAAATTTGCCCCCATTGACTTTCCATAGTAGTTTTTATTCCTACTATGGAAAGTCAATGGGGGAAAATTTTGCAGTGAGCAACTCCTTTAAGAGCTTTATATGTTTAGCACATATATGTTTAGTTTAGATATAATCCTGTATGATCATTTAGCCTAATTATCCTCATTAGCCCCCTAGGCCTATGTATTTCTGAGCAGTGTTCTTTTATTTTGTATATTCCCTTTACCAGTTTTAGCAGCAATTTACCAGTAAGTAATAAGGTTCTTGTAAATAGTAAAGTGTAGAAGCCATGTGTTTGTTGGATTTATTACCATTTGTATTACCATAATTTAACTACAAACATACTGTAAACTATAGCTAGTATAATGAACTATGTTCATTATATGTTTAGTTGCTGTGGTTTTACTAAAGATTATTAATTGGAGTATGGTTCCCATATATAGAAAATGGTAAATATGTTGATACTGTGGTTTTACTGCAAATACCATCCCTGCTGAAAAAAACAATGAATTTTTGAATTAGAATGAGATTTTTAAATTAAATTCCTCTTTGTAGTGTGTTTTGGGTTTTATTCCAATAGGATTTACCATCCCATCAATAGAATCCATCACATACAACTAGACAACAAGTATCCATAGTACAAGTCCCATTATAACCATTAAATCCATTACATTTTCTGTTGTATTTTGGGCAGGGTTCTATTGTTTTTATTTCAACAGGAATACTTCAACTATAGTTACTTCAGTAAAAACATCATTCATTCTCCAAATCGCTTTAAATGATATAGCAGCAGATCAGAAGTTAACACGCACGTGTAGCTCAAGGTGTATGTGATGCTTATTTACCGTTTAGCCGTTATGCCGATCATTTTCATGACAATGTTTCTACGATCTTTGACTGATCGTAACCCACAGATGATTACACCACACTTTAACATGTGCCTTTTTCGTCTTTTAATGTTCTATTTGTCTTTTTAGAGCACTATCAATGGTGTAGCAGCGCCTACGTTTACATTAGTTTAGCGGGGAAGATCCCAGAGTTGCCAGATTTCCGTTAAAAAACTGCCAAATGGCCATTCAAAGCTTGCCGGAAAACGGCGAGCATAGAAAAACTGAAATACTTGGCAACAGTAAAAGGTCCTGGCAGATCGCAAGCCAGATAAATTGCGCACACAGGAAAACCCGCTGCATAGAAACCATTTTCTACTTTTTGACCTTTTTATAAATGTAGTGGAGTAAAAAGTATGATATTTGTCTTTCAAATGTAGTAAAGTTAAAGTACAAGTACTCAGAAAAAATAATACTCAAGTAAAGTACAGATACTCAAAAAGTGTACTTAAGTACAGTACTCGGGTAAATTTACTTCGTTACTGTCCACCTCTGCATGCAGCAAAGTATCCGTTGATCAGATGGAAGCAAACTGCGACGCGTCAGTATGGATGCGCTGTGTTTAACTCCTCGTATCCGTGTGAGCAGTCTTTCTCACATATGAATCATATGAAGTCCATACCTACAGCTGTCAAGGTTGACAGAGGAGTTTCAATGCCGGTATGTAGGTCTAAGTGTCTTGACCAAGTACGAAACGACCTACAAAGCTATTAGCAAGACGCTAGTTATGTTTGCCTTCACGAGCAGAGCCGAGCAGAGCTCCGTGTGCTTTTGAAATGTTCTCGTGGTACCCTGATGTCAGACAATCTCTGATCAGTCTGCACCATTTCAAGAAGTCGAACATACCTGCAGTATTTTGTGAGTATCCATACTATAGGAACGTGCACTTTAAAAAATTGTTATGTTAGATATAATGAAGTTTAATTGAATGGAGGCCTAATGTAAACATATACGTGGTTTATAAGTAATGGAAATAATTTTTTGGAGCCTCAGTTGCGTGCACCGTTTCTTTTGTGAGTTTTTGAGTCTTCTTGGACATGTTATGTTGAGTTGGACATGTTATCTTATCAAAGGAAAAGAACAATTGATCCCCACAGGGGGTTGCGGGTGTGTTGTGCAGGGCAAATATGGCACCCCTCTGTTATAACTCTTTTAAATCATTTAATTTCTTTATATCTAACATAACATAATTTTAATGTCAAATTCTTCAATATATTTATTCAGAATAAAAAGGGTTAATGCAGCTCACAGGCCAGGGCCATAAATCCATGAAAGGTAAAAAATCTAAATGTGGTTTAAAAAATTACAAGCAGTTTGTCCCTTCACGCGTCCCGTAGTTCAGTTGTTTTAGCTTTGTTTATTGAGTACCTCAGAGATGACGGATTTTTGTATGCAAACCCCAGAAGCGAGTTAGCATTTTAGGACTTCTGGTTCCATCGCCCCAAAGTCTATGGGTTTTTTAAATGGGTTTTTGGTAAATCGCTTGAAATAAGGTCTGTGGTTAACAAAACCTATTTTCACATTTTATTCTATGACATAAAACACACCAATTATGACTGTTTTGTGATTTTTTTAAAGCCTGATTGTGTCTTAAAAACGGCGGTTGCTAACAAGTTGCTAAAAGTGACTACTTCCTTTGGCGGGGACATCGCACATATAACGCTCACAAATAATGCAACACAGGCACAAATCTCTTTTAAAATGTAGATGTGGATTCATTCACAGAGTAATAACTTACCAGGGAACACATTTTTAATAAAGTTTGAAAGAGTTGTCGGAGGCCTGGTGGTAACGTTGATATCGAGCGACCTTAAGTGTAGTCTGTTTATAGCATCGTGTCAGCTTTTTACTTCTGCCGATTGTATTTCGGCTTCAAAAATAGCAAATATATTGTTAATTTGTAAAGAAATTTGTTAAAAAACGTGTAAACATCATAAACCTTTGTTAATCACGGAGCTTATTTTTTGCTATCTTCCAAAAGTCTATGAGAAAAATGCACAGGCTTTCGGTCGAGGGAACCAGCGCGGCACTTACTTCCAAGTTAGCCTGCAAAAATACGTCAACTCTGAGGTACTGGATTAGTTAGCATAATGTTTTTATTTATTTACATGGATGAATGGATTTGCGGACCTTTAGCGGTGTAACAAAAGAAAGCTTTTAGCGGGGATGTGAATCCTCTCTACTCCACTTCGGCTGCTGTTCAGTTTCGCCTACCAAAGGGCGCCTCAGCCTGTGAGGGCAAATGCACAGTGGCTCAAGCCACGGAGCCACCCCACCCTTCCTGTTCATGAGAATGTGTTCGATTCCCGTCAGTCCGGGAGTTTCAAAGGAGAAATACCAAAACGAGAGGGTGGCGGGAGATGGGTGTGAAAAGCGGGAGACTCACGGCCACAATGGGAGTGTTGTATGGTTTGCATCTTTGATATGTAAATGTGTTTGTAAGATTTTGTGTTAACTAACTTGTGCAGTAAATCGTTCCAATCCATTTTTCATCTCTACACGTCAAAGTTCCTCCTGGATTTTTGTCATATGGTTTATTGCACTTGTATCTCAAAGTATCAAAGTTGTTGAATAGATTTTTCTCATCTAACAGGGTCACATGCTGCAAGTTCTTTGTCGGTTTGGTACACTGAGCTTTTCCTGAAATGAAAATGTAGTATTTGTCCAATGTAACATGTAGAAAGATTTACAGACATTAACATTTAAAAAGCAATGCATTTATGTACAGTATCAAATCTCTATACATTTATTTATACAAATGAAATTGAAATTCATGGAAAAGGTTTTTGTGAATTTGACTCACTAATGCATTCTGGGTAAATCCAGGTTTGTCCATCACACTTAGCGATGGTCTCTCCCATAGATTCAAAGCCATCATCACACTCATAGCGAACTGTGTCTCCATGTGAATATTTCCTCCCATCTTGGGTTACCATTAGTTTGGCATTGTTTACTGTCAGAAGAGGCTGTGAACAGAACGCTACAATAAATGGGAAAATAAACAATTGGTGAGAAAAATAAGATCGTAATTCTTCCTCGCATTTGCATCGTGATGCATATCCATGTAAATATTCTTGTCAGATTTTTATGTTCCAGATTGGCATTGCTTACTACCTGAAGAGGTCATAAATGCCAGCTCACCTTCACATGTGGGTGCTTTGTCCCAAGCTGAATTGCGGCAAAAAACTTTGCTATTCCCATTTATTGTGAAATGTCTGTGACATTTGTAGGTCACATGGGATCTAGATGAATACCGTTCTTGAGGTTTAGAGATGATGACCGCGTTTTCAACTCTTTCAGGACTGACACAACCCTCCTCATCCACTAGAAAAAGGCAAAAACCACACCGTCATTAACTTTACATTTAAATGTAATAATTTATCCGACATGACTTTCAAATATGGTACATTTGCTTTTTGCCAAACATAGTTATACTGTATCTTTACTTTGTTAATACTTTTAATACTGTAGTTTTATAGGAAATGGGCTCACCTTCACAGGTTGGTGTTTCCCATCTACCGTTGTGGCATCCGATTGATTTTTGTGATGATTTGAATCCTGGATCACATACGATTTCTGCAGATTGTCCAGCGTTTGTTTCTTTTAGATGTCCATGTTGAACACTTGGCAAAACACCACATTTATTCTCTTCTGTAAACCCAACATACACATTTTCATAACAAACATATTCAAACTGTTCTCCTGGGCTGTGAAATCTGATTCAGAAAACACACTCACCAATACATTGCGGCTCATTTGACCAACGACCGTTGTTGCATGTCGCTGCTCCCCACCAGTTCCCAGAGAGCGGTTTGTAACGTGTGCTGCATGAATAATAGATACTTTCCTCTTTAGGAGAATCTGTGTGTATGTACCCGTTTTCCAAATTTGGTGTTGTGCAAGATCCTTTCTTTTCTGTGAAAAAAGATAACTGTTTGAATACAGACTTTCTTCCAAATATCTTTCTCTGTGTTCAGCAGAACAAAGAGATTAATACAGGTACAACGTGGGGGTGAGTTTAAGATGACAGAATTTTCATTTTTGGGTTAACTATCGCTGCAAAGAAACGGGTTACCCAAAAATTTAAATTCTGTCAAAATTTGGAAGAACGCTTGTAACAGTTGTTGGACCACCATTGACTACCATAGTAAGAAGAATTGCTTTATAAATTTCTTTGTTCTGTTAAACACAAAAGAAGATATTTTGAAGAATGTATTAAAGCAAACAGTTCTGGGGCTATTTTGACTACCATCGTTATTTTGCCTACTATGGCTTGTAACTCTTTGGTTACAAGCATTCTTCCAAATATATTTCTCTGTGTTCATAGGAACAAAGAAATGCATACAGGTTTGAAACAACTCGACGTTGAGTAAATGATGACAGAATCTTTATTTTTGGGTGAACTGCTCCTTTAAGGCCTGTCTATGAAACCAGCTCAAAGTGCAGGCATCAAAACAGTTCTTTCAATAAGTCAACAAACTGCTAGAAAATAAGGTCAAACAGTATCAGTCATAGGTTTTTGACATGCATCCAATATGCATTCATAGGTAACACTTTACAATTGGTTAACATGAGCTATGGCATTAGCTAATATGAAGTAACAATAAACAAAACGTTTACAGCCTTTGCTAATCATAGTTCATGTTCATTTCTGCATTTATAAATACATTTTAAAATCAAACATTGTATCTGTTAACATTAGTTAATGCACAATGAACTAACATGAACACAGAATAGTACTATAAATACTGAAAAACTATATTGTTTATTGTTCATGTTAGCAAATTAATTTACTAATGTTCACAAATTCATCCTTGTTGAATAGTTGTCCATTCAGAAATCGCTTTCTAAAACAGTGTTGTTGTATAGCCCAGGTGCCAAAATGTGTACAAAAAGAAAAACTGAATTAAAGTTTCGCAACTTTTTTATTTCGCGTTTTCATGATTTAAAATGTCCACATTTCTGGTTTCCTCTACTGGTTTAATTTTTTCTGTCTCTTTTTTATATGGCAGCAAAAAATGCTTCATAGATCATAAATAAATGCATGCATTTAGTTAGACGATCAATTGATACTTTCTTTGTAAATTAAACAAATCCATACAGCTGTTTCTAAATTTCACAACTGTCTGAAAGACATAACGTGTTCATATTCTTACATATTCTTCTCATTTAATGAGTAAATTCTAATCTTCCCATTTAAGTAAACATTTTATTACCTGCAGCGTTTGACCATCCAAGTGTATTTAAACCTAAAATCAAACAGACAATTATTGGATATATTTCCATTTTCCAGCGCTGTGTTCTGTCCTGTGGTTAAACAAGAAACTGATTGAAGAATGTTCAGTCACGCAAATATTTGACGACCAGTATCTTCAGATAAAAGCAAACATGGGTCAACTGGAATTAAATCACATGGGTGTTTAGGTGTTGCTAAACATCGAGAAAATACACGTAGCACAGGGGCCCGTTTCAGAAAGGAGGTTTAGTGAACACTCTGAGTATAATGAAATTGTATTCCTTGAAATGAGGGAAACTCTGGGTTTTCCGTTTCAGAATGTGAGGTATGTCAAACCCGAGAAAGCTGGGTAACTCAAGCCCGTTTCTAAAGGAGTGGTAACTTATACTCAGAGTCAGTAACCATAGTAACTTACTCTGTGAACCTAACCTGGGGTGCTTTTCCCAAAAGCATCATTAGCCAACTATGGTCGCAAGTTCTGTCGTTCCAGCATATATAGATCAACCATTTAAGTGTTTCCCAAAACCATCGTTCCAACGATCAATAGCAAGCAGCATCGCAAAGTTGCGTGGTTGGATCTACAGGTCTAGAGCTGTGGTTAGAAGCATCGTTCCTTATTATTATTATGACATGTAGACTTACATGCATCAAGCTTTTGATCAAAGTAAGCAAGCAACATGCAGTGCATTCCATATCCATCACTCAAAATGTATACAAATTTAATTGGACATCTTTTAGTTTGTCGAGGAAATAAAGCGCTGTTTTTTTTAAAGTGCGCATGCGCATGATATGCGTGCGCTAGGACCCTGTGGAATCCCTGGGCGGAATGACGTAGAGGACACTTATAAATTAATTAAATATCATGAAATAAAACAACAGATAACAAAAATAGGATAACAAAAGTAGTCCTTAAATGCAATGTATGTTATTTAGAGCATGAATTTGACATTAATTCGATTTGAACGTATTTACAGTATTAGTAGACGTCATTACTCCACCACCTGTGTGGCTTCATCATCTTGGTTCAAACAATTGATCTCCGACAGAGTTACTACGGTTTCGGGAAACAGTCGTAACTGGATCGTTTATTTCCCCAATGATGCATCGTACTATGGTGGTTAACCAGGGAGTTATGTCGTTGTTCGGGAAACGCACCCCTGGTCGGGAGCAGGTTTTCTTTGGTAAACCCAGAGTTTATTTCGATCTCCTCTGCCTTTTAAAGCGCAAGTGGTGTAACTCATTCATTCATTCATTAATATAGTCATTCACGTTTTGATCACATAGAGACCATCTCAGTGTCTTATATTTCATATGTGCTTTTATAGAGGATTCATGAAGAGGATGCATTAATTCATTGGAATGTACTTTGATTTCAGGAGAGCAATTTAGGACCCGAGTGGAATTTAGTCATTTCCCTGTGCAGTTTTATTAAAACTGTACCGTTTAGATATATCAAAATATATCTCATCCGTCCTTACATCAATAACATCAGCCACCATACGTGTATTACATCAGAGCATAATTTTCTATGGACGATGAGAAATAACTTAATAAAGTGTATAAATAAAGTGCACGAATAAAGAAATTAATAAATACAGACATACATGCAGAAATGATGCGATAAAATCAACAAGTAATTTTGACCTGCAGCCATTCCAACTGAAATCTGCTCAGCGCAGGGTTCGAAGCGGCGATCAGTCTAATTTTGCACGAGAGTCTGACGCCCTACAGGTGTCCTATACACCATGACGTCTCATTCGCGTAACTAGATCACTCATGGAGTGAGAACATACGATTTTTTAAAATTATTTTTGTTTTATTTCTGTTGTTTCATTCATTTAATGATTAATTTATGTGTTTATTGGTACATTTATCAATTTATTAATTTAAACTTAAGTCATTTTCAGGACATCAGTAAATCCACATTATGCAGAGCGGAAAGTATGCCTCACTCTCAAGCGCTTTCTGCCGCCATGTTTCTTTTTTTGGTGCCGTTGCCATGGTGAATCGTAATATCAGAGCTCCATTGATGATGGCTTTTTATAGTCGTGGTGCACGCGCTTAACGAACTATCTCAAATCAGCTGTTCTGAAACCAAAAACTCAAAGTTTCTGATTTCTAAGTAAACCAACTCTGAGTTCAAGGTTTAACCTAGAGTTGGTTGAACCTCCTTATTGAAACGGGCCCCAGTTCTCTTCTTCTCCAGGAATACAAACATTGACTCTGTAACAAGTTCAATAGATAGGAAGGAAGGAGGCGGGAACCGGCGAACGATAACCAAAACTTTAATAACATAAACAAATCATAAACCAAATTAAAGGGCTACACAAACATAACTAAAACACATACAATGTCCAGGCCTGGTCCTCTCTCGTCATACCTTCCTGTCACTCCTCCTCTTATGCTTCTGGAGCTCCTCCGTGAGAGATGCGAGACCGGTGTAACGCACAGCTGACACTCATTATCACTCGCGCCACCGGCCTCGCGTCGTTCCCTCACGCCTCTCGTCCCGCCTCCCTCGTCACAGACTCATACTGAACTTTCTCAACAGCTTTGTCCCTCCCCATAAATGTCTCGCATTTTCATCAGTCTGTTGATTTTTAGTTGTCACATTAAGAAACACGTTCTTTAACCCGAAACTCACATGCGTCGCTTGTTTGCGCTATTGTTTCTTTAACTGTTTAACAGTGCTGTGTCAAATGCAGCAACCCGGTGCACACCACACTCATTCAAATGCAACTATTCTTTTAAAGCCTGACTTTTATCCAATGTATGATTTCAGTCATCAAGAGGCTGGCGATCCTCCCATGTCAACTTGCCGAATAAAAACTCACTAAAACATCTTAAACTGCGTGGCTTTGAAACTGTGTTTAGCCTATGGTTGTGGTAGGCATAAAATAAAAATGATTTGCAAATAATTAAATGCATTATTTAACAATTATACATTTTAAAAGTGAAACTCTTTTTCATTATTTGTTTGTTCTTTATTCCTTTAGTTTTCTCTTTTTGAGAAGATCTTCAAAGTTTACAAAATGATAACTCCGCGTCTGATCTGTGCTCAAAATTTAAAGAGACAGGGAACCTTAAATTGAAATCGCCATTAAAATTGTTTTATGTCATATAACATTTGATCTATGCCTTAATTATGTTGTGGTTGGAATGGACTAAATAACAAATTATTTTTATAAGCTAAAAAATTACGTAAAAACGTTTTCATTCTGTTATTATATCACAGTTTCGCGCTACCTTTCAATGGTGTCCCACACAAATGGATTGCCTGTCCCACATTTGGTTTGTTGGTGGTGGTCACCCTACTCCACCTACATCACACATCTTTCAGTACCAGATGCTCTCTCTTTTTGTGATGTGTTTTTTATTCAACACAGCAAAGTTAGAATCCTTTGTTTTGTTGCGATTCATCCTAACATGTTCAGTGCATTCAGAACAGATTGTGATGTCACTTGTTTGTGGTTTGGTGATCTTATGACAAAAAGTTTCCACTTGACCCGATAACAAAAACTCCATCACACACAGTCCATAGCTTGCAACAGTGTATTTAATATCATGTTTTGGTCAAAGATCTTGATTTCTCTCTCATACAGTATCTGATAATGTGGGTCATTTTCACAGTTAAAATGATTATAAGGCAGCGATGAAAATGAGTCTTTTAGCTCTAAAGCTCGTGTGTACATAAAATGGAGCAAAGTAGCTGAATGATGAAGAGGTGAGCAAATTCACTGTAATGTATTTCTTAAAAAATAATTAACTGTGAATTTATGAAAGATTATATAAAATCATTAAACTATATGATAAGCTTGTACACTACAGCAACAGTGGTTATAAATGCATTCGTGTCCTCTTGTCGCTGTTTGTCTGTCCATATTCATGCTTTGGTTACATCAGAAATCTGCAGGCCTTAACACAGAAGATTATGAAACAGTGACTACATAATAACATGTTGGTAGACATAAACATCTTATAACAACGCTTAGGTAAAGCTCATGCACATTTAAATCTTAAAAGAATTATATAATCACATAGGGGTTGCGCGAACTGATGCGACATTTAAAGCTTGATGTCGACTAGTCGCGGGTCATGTGATTTTGTCACTGTACCTTTAAGAGGTTGACTGTTCCAAGAGAGCTGCGCGTGGGATGGATGTAATTCCCACCCGCTTCAGCAGGATTCTGTCACACTCCCGGAAATAATGTGTTATCTTGTCCTGCTTCCGCACGCATCATTCACAATGTGTCCTGTTTTCGTCCGCAACATTCACGATTTGTTCTGACGCTGCTAGAGCTCGCAGGTAACGTTAAAGCCTAACGTTACATAGATTTCAGTGCGCTGTGCTTCTACACGCAGATCTTTTAATATTATAGGCTATTACTTGTTCCCCATTTAATAAAACGTGAAAGAAATAGCATAAATAAAAATGTTTCTCATATTAGTTGCTGTGTCACTGATGTGCTGTGTTTGTAAGTCCGCTATGATAAAGCATCTGCTGCATTAGGCCAGGGGTTCCCAAACTTTTCAGCCCGCTACCCCCAAAATAACAGTGCCAGTAACATTTTCTTACACGTATTGATTAAATACGCTATTCCTAATAAAAAGAAAGATTTCTGGAAATCATCTTGCGATCCCGGGGGGGGGTCCCGACCCCTACTTTGGGAACCCATGCATTAGGCTAATAAATATATTGACGTTATTCTAAAGTCATAGGTTGTCGCAAACAAACTCGACACATTTTTCTGTTGTTTCATCTATTAGTGCAAATATCAGGGAAGTTTGGTCTGTACACACGTGATCTGACATAACATTAGGCGGCTGCTGTAGAGATCTACCTGCTGCTCTTTTACTGCATAGCCCCACTACCACCGACCTCGCACTTGAAAATAGTTTTATTTTAGTTTAGTTGTTGTTGCTGCTCTTGTGCAATAGATGAACAACATTTTATTTGTATTTGGATGCTATATATTTAGAGGCTATTTTGCGGGAGCCCCGCCATTCTCCCGCAGCCCGCACACACGAGTGTCTTACTGCCTACACCCATCAAATCTTGTTGCGAAACATTCCCTAGCACTTATTTTATTTATTAATGACGTCATCGACTAGTCGACGCAACTTTTATCACATAATTGTCGACTTCAAAAATATCTGAGGTCGTTCAACCCCTATAATCACATGGTTTTTACTTAACAATAATTGCCTTTACATCCAAATGTTAAGGAAATTAGTAATTTTTCTATATAAAATGTAATAAAAGAAATAAAATCTTTGATAACGATGTAATGTTTTTTTTTAAATAATTTTAATTTTCTGTGCATTAAATAATAGAACAATATTCAACAAAGTTTCTCTAAAATTCATTGTGAACTTTCATGCATTACCTCAGTGTGTCCACTTCAGTTTTTTTTGTTTAATATCTTTTGTCACCTAAAGAAAAGAAACAAGATCGTGGCTATATACAGTATAATAAATGTGATCACGAGTAAACTATTAACTTCTTCTTCTCCTGATTGAAACTCATGTGAGGAGAAGAGTTTAATGGTCTCTGAATGATCTGTCGCTTTTTTAAACCTTCCTCCTACAGTACATGTATGAGATTAAACTGTATTTCTGACATTTAAAACACATTCAGATGTGAACCGTGAGTGTACAAACACTGGGATTAATATAAAGAGACTAACATGTACTCACATTTTTGATCAATTGTTATCTTCCCATCAGAGCACCGCACCGTAACGCTGTATTTTCCTCTCGAACTTCCAACCATCCATCCATTCTTACAATCACGTGTAAAGCTTCTTTCACTGTGTTTTACATATTTATCTTGCAGAGGTTTTATATTGTACTTCTCATTAATCTCAGGTGTAAATTCACAAGGCTCTACGAGAGACAAAATCTAACTGATGAAAGGTGCAGTGAGCGATTTCTGTTAAAAACTTAAATTAACACACAAACAATTTTGTGATTGTTTGCTAGATGTCTGAAAGGCGGACATGGGGTATATTCTCATATCATCTTTACTTGTTTGTTCATTTGCATAAATATTTAGCTTGGCCCGTGTAAACTGTCCTGAAGTATGTGTTTAGAGTGTAATGGGAGTGAGAATAATTTGGTATTAGATGACTTACTCAGACATTTTGGAGGCGTCTCCCATCTCCCATCCTGACACCTGTAAAATCTCTGTGCTTTGTCCGGCACATAGTAAGATTGGCAAGAGTATGAAACCTTTGTGATGACCTCATCGATCTTAACCTCAATGTTATAATCTCCATCTTCAATTGAAGGTGGTGGAGGACAAATGCTGCCTAAACAAATCACAAATGCATGCATGTGCAGTTTGAACCATTTCTACAGTTCATAAATAAAATATTGATTAACTTACCTTTTCAATTAGCTAAATTTCAATATTTTGCTTTTAATTGAAATGTTAAATGAGATTTCAGACTCATTATATTATTAATTTGTAAATGTGACTCACTTGTGCAGTCAATGGTTCCAATCCATTTTTCACTTTTACACATCAAAGTTCCTTCTGGAATTTTGTCATATGGTTCATTGCACCTGTATGTCAAACCTTCGAAGTTGTTGTATAGACTTTTCTCATCTAACAGGGTCACAAACCGCAAGTTCTTTGTCGGTTTGGTACACTGAGCTTTTCCTGAAATGAAAATGTAGAATTTGTTCAATATACCTGTATTAGATGTAAAATATGATTATAACATTTACATTTAAATAGCAATGCCTGCATATACTGGATAATACTGTATGTCATGTATATGTAGACATGTGTCTACATGTAATTTACAGGATTTATAGAATTTCACTCACTAATGCATTCTGGGTAAATCCAGGTTTGTGCGTCACACTTAGCGATGGTCTCTCCCATAGATTCAAAGTCATCATCACACTCATAGCGAACTGTGTCTCCATGTGGATATTTCCTCCCATCTTGGGTTTCATCAATAAGTTTGGCATTGTCTACTGTCAGAAGAGGCTTTGAACAAAAAGCTGCCAATAAATGGGAAAATTAGAAATCAGAGAGAAGTTATAGAGGCATTATTTTGTCAATTTTTATGTCTTATGATATATGTTTTTTTTACTGTAAAAAACACAGTGTTCAGCTATTAGAGAGAAAGCTATTAGAAAAAAGTGGTGCCAACACCACTGAAAGCTCACCTTCACATGTTGGTGCTTTGTCCCAAATTTTATTGTGGCAAACAACTTTTCTATCCCCATTCATTGTGACATTTTTTTGACATCTGTAGGTCACATGGGATCTAGATGAATACCGTTCTTGAGGTTTAGAGATGATGACCGCGTTTTCAACTCTTTCAGGACTGACACAACCCTCCTCATCCACTGGAAAAAGACAAGATTTAAGAGTCTTTCATTTTTACAATGCAACTTGTTGGCAGAATGCACAAAATAACATAGCGTTGGCTTGATGCATTATACACTTGAATTTATATACTATAGTTTTTTCCAGAATGTCTTGAATGACAGCAGCATTGATGTTTACGAATGCTTTAATAGAAAACAGTGACTGCCAACTTTCAGCAACAAAACCACACCATTATTAACATGTATTCATTTATCTAATGTAGAATGTCACTTGCATTTTGCAATATATATATATATATATATATATATACATATATTTATGAAACAGGCTCACCTTCACAGGTCGGTTTTTCCCATGTACCGTTGAGGCATCTGAATGATTTTTGTGAAGATTTGAATCCTGGATCACATACGATTTCTGCAGATTGACTGCCATTTGTTTTTTTTAGATGTCCATGTTGAACACTTGGCAAAACACCACATTCTTCCTGCTCTGTAAACCCAACATACACATTTTCATAACAAACATATTCAAACTGTACCGCTTGGCTGTGAAATCTGATTCAGTAAACACACTCACGGATACATCGCGGCTCATTTGACCAACGGCCGTTGTTGCATGTCGCTGCTCCCCACCATTTCCCAGTTATTGGTTTTTAACCTGTGTTGCATGAATAAAAGAGACTGTCCTCTGTAGGGGGATCTCTGTATATGTGCCCATTTTTCAAATTTGGTGTTGAGCAAGATCCTTCCTTTTCTGTGAAGTATATAAATACGGTCTCATTGTTATCAATACGCAGATGTTGATGGTGTTTAGATGAATGATAATAACATGACTTTCCTACGCAGTTCTGTATGTTTATCCATATGGCTGCAGAATTACAGGTGATTACTATGGGCTGCTCGGGTTCGAATCCTTGAAGACATTTGTATTCTATTTTGGAAGCGACTTCGTAGTTAGTGCGTTCTGGACTCACAATCTGTGCGTTTGGGATGTTTGGTGTTTCACAGCGATTTTCTGGAAAACACATTTATCACAGTAATAGAATGTATATGATATGATGTATTAATAGCACAGATTGTGAGAGTTGATGGAAAGACATACAGTACCAGCACACAGTGGATCTGGTTTCCAACCATCTCTTGTACATGTGGCCACGGCTGCCATTTGACGATATCCAGACAAACAACTGTAAGATCTTTTCACATCCAATTTCATATTGCCGTAGAAATAGTAACTTGGAGAATAAAGATGCCTGTCACGTGGAACTTCACATCTAATCTCTGAAAGAAGATGAATTGTTATTCAAGAGTTGAATAAAACAACGAGTTAAGCAATAAGTCCAAAAAAGGTTTCTCTGTGTGCTCACCCTCACAAGTAGGATTGTTGTCCCATTGCCCATCATTCTGACAGTAAAATGTTTTTCTGCTTTCTTTTGTCCAGAATATCCTGTGTGTTTCAGAGCAGGTAATTTGCACAGATTCTCCAGCTCGAAAGAAAGTTTTTCCCTCGGGTTTAATTTTTTGTATTCCATATTTTGTTTCCTTGAGTTCACAGGTTATTTCTGATTGAAACAAGTATAAAAAGGGTCAAACTTAAATGACTGGAATTGAATGCTGTTACTATTTGTTACATCACATATTAATATTCAGGGGTCAAGGTGAAATTAGGCCGAAGATCTACCACTTTTTTTTGCTTCTCTGTTTTTAGGACATATTTGACTGTGGCACTGTTCACTTTGTGTTGGATCTTAATATTACTTATACAGCCACAAGCAAAATAATAATAATAACAACAAACTAACAATTTAATAAAATAAATATGATAGGTGCTTTTAAAATACTACAGTCTCTGATTTGTCTTGTAATGTAAGAGGAGGATTTGACTATACATAGATTTTAAACGTAATATTAAAACTACAATTACTGCAAAATATAACTTTGAAGCCTTTTTTTCTTAATTGCCACTGATTCTTAAGAATTCTTTATTCTTATTAACAGTGGAGCATCACCTTCACACTCCGGCTTCAGACTCCAGCCGTATTTGTTGCATCTTGGTGTTCCCTGTCTGGGTTTGTATCCCGCATCGCAATCGTATTGTAATGTGTCATCTTTCTTGTACACTTTGTTTGACTCAACAGTCCCATGTGGTATGTCAGATACTGTGCATGTTATCTCTGAATGAAGTGGAACAAATACATCATTATTTTGATTAAAGCTTGCATAAATATTTAATAGAGATGTTGAATACAAAGAAGAGATGAAATTAACCTATACACTTCGGAACAGGTAGACTCCATTCGCCTTTCTCATTGCAATAAATGTCATTTTGCTCTCGATCTATCTTTTTGTTCGGAGACATGCATTCAAAGTGAATAACATCACTGTAAGTTCCCTCTTCTGTGTTGCCAGATATTGTTAAATCTTCATCTGCGGGAATCGGTGGGCATGTCACCACTAGGAGAAAATTCGGAATTGGTTTAGCAAAGATTTTTGCGATTATGCATACATAAGTCAAACTTGTTGATGGCACTCTGTTGACAGAAATCGTTAAGGATTGTGATCATAAAATAAAATTAAAATAAATACATAAATAAAAATAGGCGGTTAACATATGGACCTCCGAAATTTCCCTTTTTGAGAGCCACAATAAGAGCATGATACATGTTGGCCTGATAAAGCTTCGTCTGAAAAAAACCTTGAAAACCTTGAAATTTGACAGTAAGATGAGCAATAACGTGGACAGATGATGGTAACATATTTGCTAATATAAGTGTTTAGCATTTAGCATGCTGTTTGCATAATGTTACTATAACGAGCAATGCGGGACGAGAGCCACGAGGGAACGATGTGGGACCGGTGACGCGAGTGATAATGAGTGTCAGCTGCACGTTGCACCGGTCTCGCATCTCTCACGGAGGAGATTGGAAGCATAAAAGGACGAGCGACAGGAGGTTACAATGAGAGAGGACCATGCCTAGACATTGTTGTGTTAAGTTTTATTTATGTTTGTGTGGCCGGCAGTCAACCTTGAGTTCCCTCCTCCTTCCTTCCCTACTTTGAACTGTGTTACCATTACATAATGTTAGCATGATGCTAACATGTTTAACATAATTTGCGGTCGTATAACACTGTATGGGAAAAGAAGGATTTTCGGCCGGCAAATATGAGTGTTTTTTAGATCAAAAAAGAATAAAGTAATATATCAGTGATATGACAGACCCTATTTACATTGCTGAGCACTTTGTTAAGCCAAAAAAACTCGATAGTGTAATTCGACCTGAAATTAGTCTGCCGACCCTGGCGTCGCAAAAGCTCACCGGCGCCATCTTGTGCAACTAGCCTATAGAGTATGCATTGACTTCATTTTACCACGTGAACACGCCAGAGCACGCCTCTTTGAATGGTAAAACAAAATGGCTGCTTACAATTGGAGAAACAAAGAAACCGGGACTAAAACACAATTATTTGCTGAAATTAAAAGCAGTTGGAACCAGGAACCAGGTGACCTTGTACACTGGAATATTGCGTGGAAATGCATTTCCTGTTATTTATTTTGTACACGATTTCAATGCCGGGGGAAATATACAAAGCAAACATTTTCTACTCGAAGCAAAACATGTTTAGTTGTTTAATAAAGCAACTCTTACAAGATTTACATTGCTCTTCTAAATGCTTACGGTGTTGACAATACATTAATCTTAAAGATTGTATGAAATACATCTTAGAATGTTAAAGAAATACATTTCAGCATATATGAAAGTCTGATATGAAATGGCTAGCAAACATCATTGCTTCAGTATTCTATTTGTTTCTGCATATTGCAGCTATTCATTCGCTTTTGTCTTTAAAAAGAAATCTCTCCGATTTCGTGCTCAATCTGTTTGTACAACTAATCGCAGAACAACTTTATCCCGTTCTAAACAGAGTACAGATAACGGTAAACACTGCTGCATTCAGTCTTTCTACCACTCAGTGGGCGGGACTCGCTTGACTTCACGTGACGTGACATGTGCGGTGACGACACGTGCATACCTTCTATTGCTAGCATGTTCCATCTGTCTACAAAGAAAACTTTGAAGGAGTTAGATACAGAGATTAGTCTCAGCATAATAATAAGAATAATATTAGTAAACTAAATGAATGAAAGTAACATAATAAATAACTCCTACCCTCACAAACAGGGATGGCATTATCCCACCCACTGTTCCTGCAAGTTCGCTGATAAATTCTGTTTGCCATATCATACCTAAGAACACAAAAAATCAAGCTTTTAAACGTCAAACCGAGGATAGCAGAAAGAAAAAGAGAAGAATGAAAATGATTTTTGCATAAAGCACTTTTACCCTTTCTTGCAGGTATATCGTACTGTTGCTCCAAAAACAAACTCTGTGTTCCCGTCTAAAAGTGTAAAATCGCCGTTTGGCGTGTCCCCGGGATGACCGCATTTTTTCTCTGCAAACAATGTTCACTCTTTATGATAAAATGTTACTTCTAGAATTTGAGTTTATAATGAAATTTCTTATATTGTCATTGTATTGAAAGTTGTCTTACTTGAGCATTTTCGTTCTGTCACCGGTTGCCATTGACCGTCACTACATATATATTTATTAATGCCTGTGTAGCCTGTAATGCAGTTAATTCTCAGTGTTGTCCCATGAGCGTAGGTTTCTTTCTCAAGTGGTTCTATGTTTTCCGCTGTGATGTCTTTTCGATGACATTCTGACAGACATAAACGACACATACACGAAGACAACTTCTGTCATATATTATTAATGAAAAGCTAGACCTTTCTTATTTTTAAAAGGTTGAAAGGGCATATCATGTCTCTCGTTAAGGTTATATTAGCATTGCATTTACTAAACTTTTCATTAAAATTATTATAGTTAATAAACAAGGCCAGGGGTGTAAACTTACCTTGATCTTGTGCAAAAGTAAAAGAAAAAATCCAAAAGGTGAAGCTGATGAGTTTTAAAGAAGCCCTCATTTCTGAGCTTACTTCACAATGACCGTAACTTTGTAGATCTTTCCTCTGAAACTGTTCCCTTTGCTTGGGGATTAATCGATGTTAATGATTTACCAAAGTCAAAAAAATGTCCGTCACCCTTACACCAGAGCTCTCTGTGCACACAGAATAGTTCCTATCAAAGATCTGAAGGTCTTAATCTGCAATAAATATTTGTCATTTGAGCGTCAGTTTTTTTAAAGAGAAGTGAAATTTCTGGTGTCAGCATTAATGTTAGAATACGACAACAGGAACAAAAGTTTCACAATGTTTTTCAGACAATGCAATGCTTTTGCCATTGCAAAATGTGTTTCTTGCTGTCACAGCGCAATATCTGTTAGAATGAAGAAATCTATTGAGTTAAGAGTTTGAGACTAGTGATGTTTCAAAGGGATTTAAAATCCACTATCAGGTTTATCTCTGTTGTCCCAGATGACCCCGCTGAGTAAATATTTAGTTCTCTACTTGCTTCATTTTTACCGTAAAAGCAGCATGATGCAGTTTACTGGATCTTACAGTTTGAACTTTTGATAAACACTAAAATGGTTAACACAAAGGTCTTTGACTTCATAAGTAAATGCCTATCTGTAAATGGTTTATGAAAAATGTATATACAGTATACCGGCTTAGGTCACACTGATCCAACAAACGCAGACCAAGCCATTTTAAAGGAATAGTTCAACAAATATGAATATTCTCTCATCATTTACTCACCCTCATGCCATTCCAGATGACTTTGTTTCTTTAGCTCAATACAAACTATTTTTCTCTAATGTTACCTTCTTACAGTATATGGAAGCCAACATGGCAAAGCTTGAAAAAGGCACATCCATCCATTCATCATTAAAGTTTTCTCTCACAAGTATTGTTTTGCTTCAGAAAGCATTTATTAACCCACTGGAGTCGTTTGGGTAGCTTAAATGTATATGTGCTTTTTCGAGCTTTGTCATGTTGACTCCCATATAGCATAACATGAAGGTATTATCATGGAAAATTGTTTGTGTAATAAACCATGTTTCTTAAATCGATCATAATTTTTGAGACGTGGCCCATCTTCCGTTCTCACACTTGTAATATTCTTGTTGTTTGCTCTGTACGAAGTAAGATTGGCAAGTATAATAAACCTCTGTAATTACTTCAATAATGTTATTCGTCTATCTCAAGATATCCAAGTCGTAGTACACATCTTTCTTATTCAACAGTGTCATGAACTGCAGTTGCTTTGTTGGTGTGGCACACTGAACTGTTCCTATAGAAGAACAAAAAATGTAGAGTTAGTTCAAAGAATAATGTCAAACGTTGATGCTTGTTTAGACTGTAGTAAATTCCAAAGTAAAAAATATTTCCATATTGTGGATAGGGTTTGCTCCACCTCCCATCTGACTGTATTCAATTGGTCATGGGCTAACTTAATGTTAATAATCGACACATCCTTTAGGTTGGGTAAATTCTGTTAACATTGCTATATTAGAATGGTCTTGTTTGTTCTACAATACCATGCAGTGTACTGTATTCTACATCTTTCTATGTTTTTCTTCTTTTCTCCTGTAAAGCTGCTTTGAAACTATGCATTTAAAAAAAAAAATCTGAAAGATAAAAGAGAAATCGAACACAAGGGAACTTGCTGAAAGAAAGAAAGAAAGAAAGAAAGAAAGAAAGAAAGAAAGAAAGAAAGAAAGAAAGAAAGAAAGAAAAGAATGAGAAAACTTATTTGAGTGCTTTTGGATTTTCAACTCCGGATGAAAAGGGCTGATGAATTGAATGTTATATTTCTATCTGCAAGTTGTTTCGCAAGAACACAACATTTTCACTCATCTGTAGGCCCGTTGCAGTGATGTGATCAGATGTTCAGATGTTTACTCCAGAAGCATAACACCCACTTTTTGAAAAGTACAGCTCCTTTTCTCTGAACTCTACACGTAAAACCATGCAACGTGCAGAAGTCACACATCATTTGCCAAACCAAACACTTGTTATACATTTTTAGTAGTTTTACACATTTAGTAGTCTTATTTCATTGTATTCACCGAAGAGTTGGCCGAAGAGTTGACTGAAGAGACATCTAACGAGACCCACTTTTAGATATTTGGACAAACTTTTAGGAAGTTATAAGCAAAAATAGCCATTTTTCGTAACTTCGGACCACTTGGTAGCGCTGCGCCGAAACACAGCATGTTACCTCAGGTCGGGCTTTTGATGACACCTATCAAGTTTCGTGTTGATACGTGAAAGTTTGGCAAAGATACGGCATCAAATCCAATTTNACACAGTCCCAACAAATGAAACGCCCCGAACCACAACCAACAAGCCCCCCCACTCCCCACAACACCCACCCAGCTACCTCCAATCAAAGTCACTGAGTGCAGCCATAACTTCAAACTGCTGTCGTGTGATGTAAGTTTAGCATTAAATACCAAGTATTGTAAATTTAGCATTTATGTGACAGGTAGTCCGTCAAACACAGCATGTTACCTCAGGTCGGGCTTTTGATGACACCTATCAAGTTTCGTGTTGATACGTGAAAGTTTGGCAAAGATACGGCATCAAATCCAATTTGGCGAGCTCTCCGTCGAATTCGTTGACGCGCTGTACGAGAACGGATTGACCAATCGAAAATCCTTTTTTCTTAGCACTGTCTCTAGATGCTACATACCAAATTTCATACAAATCGGTCAAAAGCTCTAGGACGAGTTCGAAAAAGTATGTTTTTAGAATAATTCAAAATGGCGGGAAAATTTTCATGACGGAAAATGACGTCACAGGGTCTCAGGGATTCAGAGGATTCAAATATTTTGTTTCTATGGTGTACAGTTCATAAATTATGATCAAAATGTGTATGAAACTTTGGACTGTTGGTGGCGCTAGAGGGATTGAGTTAGACTCCAAATTTGCTACAGTAACTTATGAGACTGTCATGAGCCCCCATGAGCGTAGGTTGGTTTGTCAGGTTGTTCTGTGTTTTCCACTGTGATGTCTTTTCGATGACATTCTGACACACATAAACGGCGCATACATGAAGAAAACTTCTATCCAAGTTTATAAATGAAAAGCTCCTTTCTTATTTATGAAAGGGCATATAATGTGTCTTTTACACTCAAACTATTATAGTTAGGCCTATTAAACAATATTAATAGGTTGATTTGCCAAAGGGTGTAAACTTGCCTTGATCTTGTGCAAAGGTAAAAGAAAAATCCAAAACGTGAAGCTGATGAGTTTTAATGAAGCCTTCATTTATGAGCTTACCTCACAAATGCCCGTAACTTTTTTAATGTTTCCTCTGAAACTTTCCCCTTTGCTTGGGGATTAATCAATGTTAATGTTTTACTAAAGTCAAAAAATGTCTGTCACCCTTATACCAGAGCGTGTTTAAATTCCACACAAAAAAATCCTGTCAGTGTTGTTATCTCTGTCCTAGATGAATAAATATTTAGTGCTCTATTTTTTATAAATAATAATAAATGTAAGTAATAAATGAACGAGTGAACTATCACTATCACCTACGAAAAACGCAGAGCTGTTTTGACACAGATGTGCCAGTATTCGTGAGATGAGAGTAATCTGTAATGTAAAATTTTCTCATTAAACATTGACATATGAAATGTAGGTTAAATATGCAATAAAGGCATAAATAATGAAGAATGTTCACACCACTGAATTTGCGCAATCCCGTTTGGGTACTTTAACATTAATAGACATAGTGTCACTAAAGCGAGATGACAAAAACCTTATATATCTATGACAGAAACACTTTATCAAAATCAGTCCAGTCTTTGCTTTTTGTGCACATATTTTATTTGAGGTCAAACTAATGAGATACACATTCAAATTGCAAATGTAACAAAATTACTTCAGCATAATAAAGTGTAAAAAAATCTACGTTTAGCAAACAGTATGAGTAAATGTAACTGAAGCTAGATGGTCACTTTAATTTATTTACACTTGTATTGAAATACACCAACAACTCTTATTAGGATGCATTTAATTAAAAAAGTTGTTGAATCACATAAGTGCAACATGAGTCTTTATACATACATCCATATTAAGTAACAATGCTTTGAAATTCTCTAAAATATAACTCAGTTTTATTACCTCGGTTACCCTTCCAGTTTATTTTCAGATACGTTCTATATTACCTGAAGAAAAAGAAATAAGGTTAATTTTGATTTCATCACATAATAGTCAAAAAGGCTTTTTAACCGTTTAAATTGGTTAAATTTAAACCAATTTTTTAATTGGTTTAAATTAAAAAAATTAAAACCAATTTTTAATTTGGTTAAAAAAATTTTTGGCATCATTTACTACCATAGCAGAAAAAAATATAATGGTAGTCAAAGGTGACCCAGAATTGTTTGCTTTCCTAAATCCCCCAAAACATACTTTGAGTTCATCAGAACAAAAAATATATACAATACCTAGGAAACCATCCAGATAAGTAAATATAGCATAGAAATGTCTTTTGGCAGTTGTTAACTTTGATTTGACACCGGAAAATAATTGGGCTAGTTTTCATTCCTTTTGGGCGGGTTTTGAGGGGTCACTGGGCTGCTTTCAGGAAGCTAGTTAGCAAGATCCCTGTGACCAGCAGCAATGACAAGGTAAGCTAACGTTTACATGATGACTAGCTAGAATTCTATATAATCTAGTTCAGTGATGAGATGGGACTATTTTGTATTTAAATACCTTTGAAAAAAATTAATTGTATTTTGTATTTAAATGTTTAATCTTAGTATTTTTGTATTTTCAAACTGAAATACTTTTTGCCAATCAACCTCCTTATTAGACTGCATGGATGGGCAGTGTATTCAAATACATCCATTTGAAATACAAAATACTATTCTTTTCTAATAGTATTTTGAATTTAAATGCATTTAATCTAGTATTGTTTTGTATTTATTTGTGTATAGCCTAGTTAATTCAAGAAATCATCAGTCTAAAGTGGTTGATTGGCAAAAAGTATTTTGTATTTTGAAAATACAAAAATACAAAGACTTATTTTAGAATGTTAAGTTCTACTTCTGTAGTTATTTTGGTGAAAGTAACTCAAAAGTAATACAGGAGTCATGTAAGGTATTACAATTCTGAGACAGTAATATTGTAAGGTAAGGGATTACTTTTAAATAACAGTAACAAGTAATCTGTAATGTATTACAGTTTGGAAGTAACTTGCACAACACTGCTACTGACTACTGAATATTTGACCATTGCACAATTAAACATTCTGTAGGTGAACCTTGACCCCACATATAAACTAAATATTTACAAATGCCTCTGACCAGGTTGGACTAAAATGGCAGGCCAAGCCATTTGAAATAATTTACGAAACTGTACAATCTGACCTACAGTATTATCAGACTTAGTAAAGAAATTAAATATTCTCATTTAGGTTCAAACAATGAGACAAAAATTGTACTCACAGCTTTTGTCAATTTGTAAATTCCCGTCAGAGCACTGTACATCCACATAGGTTTGTCTTATCACATGTCCAGCAATCCATCCAGACGTACAATTGAGTCTATACTTGCTATTGTGCTTTACATAGAGCTTTTCTCCAGGGGGTTGTAGATTGTACATCTCAACAGCCTCATTAATTTCACAAGGCTCTGTGATAAAGAAAACATCTAATGAACACGCAAAATTCCACCAAACACCAAATTACAAAACATTACCAAACAATAATAATTCGGATAGACGCACTCAGACAATTTGGAGGGGTGTCCCATCTCCCATTGACACACTTGTAATTATCTTGTTGTTGGTTCAGTACGTAGTAAGATTGGCAAGTATAATGAACCACTGTAATTACATCATTGGTCTGATTCTTGATGACGTAGTCTCCATTATCAAGATAGGGCGGAGGTGGACAGGTTCTACCTTAACAAATAAATAAAGAAATAGTGTTAAAATAGTTTTATTTAAGTCATTAAAATCTCGGATTTTTAACATTTGGAAAATAGTTGTTTAACGTTTTCACATACATTAATAAATATTCAAGACTTATGGAAATGTGGAGCACTGTTCATTTCTTTTTTTTTACAAATTTCCAATTTCTCTTTTTACCATTAAAGCACGCCAGATGCTCTTTGGAAGATTATCAGATTTTGTAAACGTGTACGTAGTAAACGTGCTTGTAAGATTATGTGGCGACTTACTTGTGCAGACGAACGTTCCATTCCATTTCCCATTTTGACACATCAAAGCTCCTCCTGACGTTTCATTGTACGGGCTACCGCACTTGTATCTTAAGATATCCAAGCTGTTGTACATATCTTTCTCATTCAACAGTGTCACGAACTGCAATTGCTTTGTTGGTGTGGAGCACTGAACTGCTCCTATAAAGGAACAATAAATTGCATTTATTCATATCAAATGTGAATTAGATGAAAGAAAAATGTCAAACATTGATGGTTGTTCAGAGTGTAATAAACATATATTAAAAAGTAAAATTTTGTAAAAAAAATTCTCTCTTTAAATAAGACAAGAAATAAAAAATAAAGCAAAAACAGGCAATCCTCTATTTTTTTAGAAATGGTAAATACTGTATGAAGTAGGCGTAATGCTTTGCCTCGACATTGTGGATATGGTTTGCTCCACCTCCCATCTGACTGGCATTCAATTGCTCGTGGGCCATAGATCTTCATGTTGTCATCAGTGCATAAAAAAACTAAGACATGTCCAGATGAATAAGGCGCTGTGACGCTTGGGTATCCAAATATAATTTTAACATTTTTGAGTTCTTGTTCTTGACAGGTGCCATCTGTAAATAAAAAATGTATGCATATTTGCATCCACCCAACAATATGAACAGTAGTGTATCACATGGGAATTTACGTCGAATTCACACGTGATCACATGTGCTTATTGTATAAATTAAATAATAATGTACATTTCTTATTTTATCAGCTTTATGATTCTGCCAAATGCATAAATGTAAAATGATTCAATGAAATTGCCAACATGTTATGACTTACCAGTACAGGCCTGTATGCCTCTCCATTGACCTTCTGGATCACAGGTGATTTGTATGGACAGCTCAGGTTGAAAAAGACAGTGATATTGTACCGTTGCAGACATTCTGTAGTTTTGTCTCTGAATTCCAAGAATCCGTGCATTTGGGATTTCAGGTGCTTCACACATGATTTCTAAAAAAACAAATGTTTATTATAGTAACTTGGTACAATTCATATTATATGATGTATCAGTTGTAAAGATACTTTATAGAAATGCCAATTTTACCAGAACACAATGGATCTGGTTTCCAACCATCCTGTGTACACATGGCCCGGTCTGCCAATTGACGATATCCAGGCAAACAACTGTAAGATCTTCTTGCTCCCGGTTTCAAGTCTCCTTTAAAATAATATGTAGGGAGATACACATGCCTGCCATGTGGAATTTCACATTTGTTCTCTGAAACAAGATTTGTTAAACATAAATTAATTGAGTAAAACATCATTTTCGATATTCACTGACATGGAACTATTGAGAGAAACTATTACTACAAACGGATATTTTATTTAGTTCTTTATAGTCGTGCGTATTCCTCCTTTTCTGTTTAGAATCAAAACCAGCGGTGAATAAATGAATCCTGAGTCGAATAAATGAATCCTGAGTTGGTTCTTTTAAACCGCTTTAGCGAAGTAATTTGATTCGGTTGGCCATTCAAGTGATTCTTTCTCACTCGGAATGTGAATAACTGATGGCAAAGTCAAGTTTCACTTTTCTATTTTTGATTTAATGTTGTACCGGAGCGATACTGCAGTAACGTTACTTTTGACTCAATTATTTGCTTGTTATATTCCCTGTTGTACAAACTTCTTACACTTTATAATAAAGCATTGTGTTTTGCGTCATATTTCATTTTATTCTAAACAAAACCAGAGCAAGTTGCCATAATTTTATATTTTTAAAAATAAAAACGACAGGAATAACTGTATGCTGGAATAACTCATTTCATTTAACTTCGTTTAAACCTAAAGCTACATTAAAATAAATAGGCTATTAAGTGAAATAGTATTGCATAGGTACATCTGTAAGATGTCTGCTAAAGATCTGGAGATCTGGAAAACATCTGCTGTGTAAAAACATCTGCTAAACATCTTAGAAATCATACACATCTTACAGACATCTTCTAGAGGTCTATATCACATCTGACCGCAGACGTCTCAGAGATGTAGGGCAGATGAGCAAATAGCATCTGCCAGATGTCTTGCAGATGAAAATGCAGACATCAAATAGATGTCTGCCAGATGTACGTGTGCTATCAGGGACGTATTTGACTGAGTGACGCATCAAGTACATATGTACTTGACAAATATATGTCAAGTCTGAACTTGCCAAGTCTGTTCTAGCAAGGACACAAGTCCGTTCTTTGTGTTCTTGGAATTGAGAAACGGCCTGCTTGTTCAGGCACTGATTCGTTTTAATAAAAAGATACTCCCAAACACAGAAAACGTTGAGTGCTCTATGATGTGAAATATCTACCTACGATCTAGTAAAAGCACACCGGCTTTTTATGCACCATACTGCTTTCAAGCAACGACAAAAGTCTTCAATAACACTACATGCCGCTTGTGAACGTGTCTGCAGGTAAATACACCTTTTAGTCAAAGAAAAAAAAAAAACAGTACAATACCAAAACATACAGTGGTGTTATGACCTTATTGACGTTTTTAAGCGGAGCTTTCGTCCTAGCCTAGCTTAGTAACGTTAGTTTGTAGTTTAGCATAAGTCACTGTAATCAACACAAATTAAATCTAAAGGTTAGTTTAAAGATTTTTGCAGTGCCTGGAGTTCAGTATATGCTTATATTCAACATTTGTATTCAATGACAAGGACATTAGTGAAATGAATCATATTGGAAGTAACAAAAGAAAGCTGCGTCACACTTACTTTGACCTTGTGCGCATTCAACAAACAAAACCCAAAAGGCGACGGGGAGTTTTACGACGAATCTCATTTTGTTCTGTTGCTTTTTCCTGACGTTTGCTTCTGAAAATGTTTATGTATCACAGGGGATGACAAGTTAATGATTTACTCGTATGATGTACCACACAAACAGTCTAATTTCTTGATTTATTCTTTTATATAATATTACAATTTTTTATGTTAAATCGTTTATTTATAATGTGTCTGTTTGTTTCTTCTAGTTTCTTCAAATTTTTTTAGTACTACATTTGATCATAATAAACACTACTTGTCACTGTGTTAAGTCATGTGAACTACAATAATATTTTATGTGAACTGCACTGCCCTCTGTCTGCAAAGGCTAGTACTAACAGATCTGGTGTGTTCCTAACAAATCTTTAAAACAAACTGCACCGATTGTATTAATATATGTTTTCATACAAACATGCATGTTACAAAATGTCATAGTTGAGCTTGTTGATAGACGTGTAAACATTTGCCTTTTACCCGTTTAAACAACAAAATGAACAAACGAACAAACACAATAAACAAAAACCTAGGAATCTCCTGAACGGTTTGTTTACAATCATCCTCTTCTTATCTTTTGCAACCCGATGTTTGACAGCGAGCTTCAACAGCATTCCACAGAGACCACACTGCTCTCCTCCAATGAAACCCCACGCTGGATATTTCACATCGTCTGCACATATCTGTTCAATCAATGGCTTCAAAACAGCAAATCACAAGATCCACAGTTTGCTGGCATCAGATCGACCTGGCCGACAGATCCTTTAAGGGTCCCTGGAGGGACATTTGTGTAAATTGCATCAGATAGCAATCAGGTAATCCTTGCTTTAGATGACACAGCCACAGAATACCCAGAGAGACCGAAACAGCAAACGCTGGGCTTAACCCAAGTGTAATTCTGATTGTAAATTCTGTAAATCTGGCTGACTGCTGTACAAATTTGTCAACTTTGCTTTGTTAGTCCACTGAGAAATGGAGATCTGTCCTGTCTTAATGAGCAGTTTTTGGACATGATGAGGCAATATATTCTAAAAATATCATATGTTTGTCAGTTTATGGCATTGAAAATTATTTGTTACACATTATGAATCGGATAATTCAAGTCAGCTCCAGGGTGCTGCTTGGTGAATAGCTACTGTTTATTTATGACACATCCCAGCTATGACCTCTAAACCGAGCTACATTAGCCATAGATAATCATTATTTATGTTGCGAAGCCTATGTCAGGAACAATATCTTTATATATTTAATAATTTTGCATAAATAATTATTTAAATATGCAAGGTTCGTTTTGCTTCGGGTATGACCTAACAAGACTTTTTAGGCATGATTATATGCACAATATAGCCCAGGCTTTCGTATATTAATGCTTAGATGTAATCAAAAACCACCAACATCATATAGGCCTATATAGTTGTATATTCACATTTTGTTAATATTTTTAGGGATTATATCTTAAGGGGAAAGACGCAATTTGAATGCATTTGCTGAATATAATTGTTTATTTAAAATGTGATTTTTGTCATTTGTGTATTTATGTGGGAATTAGGGGTGTAAAATGGAAGTTTTCACCATACGATCTGTTTCGCCCACTATATATTTGCAGATACCTCAAAAAATTCAGTGATACGATTCGTTTGATTCAGGTTATATTGATCATCTTTTCAATAATAATGTTATGTACCTATTATACACAACCAATTTACATACTGATCTGTACGATTTATTCATACTAGGGCTATCAAACGATTAATCGTGATTAATCGCATCCAGAATAAAAGTTTGTTTTTACATAATATATGTCTGTGTACTGTGCATATTAATTTTGTTTTTATAAAAACATACGCATGCATGCATATATGTAAGAAAATATTAAAATGAATAAACATTTATTTATGATTTAAATTATTGGTAAATATTAATAAATACATGGAAATATTTCCTAGATATGTCTAGATGTATGTGTATGTTTTTATAAATACAAAAGTAATATGCAAAGTACAGACATATATTATGTAAACACAAACTTTTATTCTGGATGCGATTAATTACGATTAATTTGCAACCCTGTTAGTTTGACTGCCCTAATCAATACAAATAGGCTTAATGTAAAAACTGGTTATCACAATGTAGCTTTTTACTGATTGTAGACTTTTTAAACATGAACATTTTAGATTTGAATTACATTTTTTTCTGTAAATTAAAGCAAAGTAATCTTTCATTTCCCAAAAAAGGTTTTGTTCTCTTATCATACATATCGGAATTTCACCAAAATCTTAAATAAGGGTTTAAAGTGAGCTGTTGTAGTACTGCAGACCAGCCACTAGAAGGCAGAATTGACCTTTGGAATCAGGTTTCTATGAACCTGTGTTTGTCCAAAAGCTTACATGTGCAAATTTGTCATTGTAATACCTGGAGAAAATCAGAAACAAACTAATTGAAAAGTATTTTTGCCTGACCATATTGCGTTTCTCAACCTGACAGCCTACTAAAAAAGAAAGGTTGTACGATTTTATTCATGTAATAGTAAATACACACAATCGCTCTTCCTGACCTTCTCGTGAGATTTAGGGTTTTAGAAATGTATTAACTTACAAATGAAGCCATTGACCTGACCTTGGAAAACAAAATATATACAATTACTCAACCTCAGTGAGGCAAAGAACGTTCTCATAGACATTACTGAGTAAAGAGCCTTTTGTAAACAAGAATAATGACTGCTAAATAATTCAGAACAGATTTAGGTTTTAGATAAGATTTCCAAATAAAATCATAAAAAATGGTTTTCAGAAGATTTTGACTCTTCTAGCTGACATCACAGATCTCTCTTGTCTGCCTCTTTTACAGTTTTCATAGTAGAGTCACATTTTCTTTCTTGTTGATTCTCCTGTTTCCCTTTAATGTACAATTTACCTTTATCATTTAATCAAAACAGACATAAGACTATGATTTTACATGTCATTGTTTATCATCTTCCGTCTCTAAATTAGAAACCAAAGGGCCCGGGCAACTCACGATGAGGGCAAATGCCAAACGCACGCCGAGATTAATGGCCCCATCAAAGTCTAGACAGCATTTGGATGTGGGAGGTATTCGCGCACTGTTTTGGCTACAGTAGTCCTCCGAGTCAGGCCTGGTCTAAAGGTTTCCTTTGGCTGGAGGCTGAGTTCTTGCGCCACTTTCTGTCACAGGGTAAAGGAGAATAATGGGTCGGGTGGTTGACAGATGACCTGCATTATACACAGCCTGGACTGCACAGAGGAGCAAATAAAAGCGAGAAAGTATTCATGAGCCGCACTAGGACTTTAACAAACCTTCTTCGTACACAGCTATGTTCATCGATGTTAATGAACGGTGGAGAGGGGCAGGAATGCAAATGTAGAAAGCACGACGCATCCTCTGTTCATTTAGATAAATGAAAAACAGTGCTGGCACGGGCCCCGGGGCCATCTCTCAGTCACACTGGCAATCAAGTTCTCTCCAGATTTGTTGACATGGAAGCTTCTCATTAAAGTGACATCAGAGTCCACCATGACTCACTGGTCTGTTTGGGCGAGGAGAGATCTATATTAAGTGGAGACAGCTATCCGTCACCATTCTAATTCGTCCCAGTGGACGTTGCTCGGTTGTCGAAGAATCCACATTATCATATTTAAATCACCTGAGTTGAAATTGCGTTGGTACTGATCACTTTGGAGAGACAGGAAAATGATGTTCAGACAAGAGATGGACATAAATTCATGAAAATATAGTTAAAATAAATAAACAAAATGTCACAGTTTAAATGTATCAAAATAAAATTCCCAAAACCCTGGAAACAAAGTGTTTAAATACAAATACAGTATCTTGTATTTGGGAAAACCCCAAAAATTGAGAATATGCTGTCGGATGCAATGATGTCAGTCATTCTTCACATTGACAAGCGTCGAAAGACTGAAGCGGATTTGTCGTTTTACATTTTTTCCAAACTAACAACACACGAAATGGTATAGTCTAGCAGAGCAGCATTAAAAATATCAAATATTTGGGGGACTATTTGTCCATATCTGATTATAAAGGGTACTTATTTAGTTTTGACTGAAACAAATTAACATTTTTAATAACAAATGTTACATTTTTATTTTATTTTATTTTATTGTAATACAGGGGTACATTGTACATAAATTTAAAGGTAGAAAGAGATAACGTATTTTTCGGTACGTAATTAACGTACCGAAGAAAATAACGTATTTACAAAACGCACTCTGTAGAGCAGTTTGTCCGTTTAGGGCTACTGTAGAAACAACATGGCGAATTCCTTGTAAGGGGACCCGCGGTGTGTAGATAGAAATAACTCATTCTGAGGTAATTGAAACATAACGCTTCGTTATAGGTCTTTATACACTTCTGAATACATATAGTTATCTATATTATATTGCATTTCTGTCAATAGATCCTCCCAAAAAAATCACTCATTGGACCTTTAAATTCAAATTACTTTTTTTTTAAAGGACAAAAATATTTTGAATGCATAAAATATTTTGAATTTTATAATATTTTAAAAAATATTTTGAATGCATATTTCCAATACACATATTGGAGACAAGAATGTCTTAAGCCCTTTATTAGAGCTCTCCGAAATCTCATAAATTGTAACATCAAGTGATGGATAAAGAAGCCCATTTGTTCCTTAAACTGGTAATACATGTTCGGTCCATTTTAACTGAATATATGTCTTGATAAATTGTTGTTGAATAATTCTTAAAATGTGATTTTGAGTTATAGATATGTTTGTATAGATTGAGGTTGCATGAGATATAAGCATGGCTTTCTTCCTATGCTCTTTTAGTTTTAATCTATGTTATAGCATCTTCAAAGAGGCCAGACTTTGTCTAGAATGGTCTAGAAAAAAATGTACTCTTGGAATTTTAGACAATTTACAGCTTCTTGAGTTTTGTTTTAATACTGAAGGAGTTCCCATCTATTTTAGGCCCTCATTGGCTACTTATTTTAATTGATCTTCATTTATATTTTCAACTCGTTTTAAACATTCAGACACGTGCCTTCAGATCAGAAGGTGTTTAAGATCATGAAAAACAATTACGTCAAGTGACCCTAAACTTTTAGACAGCAGGGTGTATGTTTACTTGTTTGTGTGTGTATATAAAACAACGATGCTCATGTATCATGCAACCTCACTTGGGTCTAACAAGGCTTTTCACATCTATCGCTAGACATCATTGATTCTCCGTGTCTCTTCCTCACCGAGAGCAATTAGTTCCAGATCGTTTTCTGATTGCCCGGCATTTGATTTATTGAAGTGTCATCTGAGTGTTGGCTAACTGTCGTACAGCGCCCCACCCCTCCAATAGACCCTGATTGGACCCACTGCTAACTACCCACTACCTATCCAATCACAATCACCATGGAAACAGCAGGTGCATGAGGAAAAGATGCCCGTAACCTGGGCTGCATAGTGGACCGTATCCTACTATCTTCCTATTTAGCAGAACAAAATCTTTATTTTATTGTTAATTTGTTCTTAATATAAACATAACAGTGCATTTTGGTACAAATCAGAAATGATATAAATGACATGTATCAGAATATTTCCTCGTCCTGTAGATTGGAATTCAAGGTGAATAAACTGAGGGAATTAAATATTCATATCCTGATTAGCTATTCCCCTCATTCAGAATGAGGACGTGCATTAAATATGCAACCAATGTCTCGAATATAGAGTTAATTCAAAATGAAAGATTGCTTCCTTCTTGCCGTGTGCGGCTTCTGCCTTCTTGAAATTTAACCTTTGATTGCTTCCGCACGAGGTAATAACAAAGATGAACTTTCCCCCCCTAAATTGGCTACTAGCAGACGTCTAAAATGCGCAATCTCAAAGTAGCTCACAGCACTGTTTGTGTTTTTACGGCGTGTGCTATTAAACCCAATTATTAGGTCACACTAAAGGGTCATTTCGTTCATTTGGGCGCGCCGAAAAACTCTTTAACCCGCTGCGCAACCCAGCGAGAGCGAAATCCGAGATCAACTGCTGTAAATCGTTCTCCCGGACGCGGAGCAATAAGCTACGATATAGCAGCTGGCGTTCAAAAGAATATATTCCCATTTCCCATCGCAGGCTTCTGGCCTTCACCAAAGAGCGGTGCTCTAACCAACCGTTGAAACAGCAGTTCAATCTGAAATTCAATCTGTCCCGTTCAGTCCATTTGCATTTCGCAATTTTCCACCACTTTTCCGCTAGCTCGCGTAAAAAAAGCCTTGACGGGTAAAAGAAAAGAGCAATATTGTGTGTGTTACAATGGTTTTGAAGGTTTCAGGCGGTGATGCAATTTGCATGTTGTTTTGTTGACAGAACCCGTGGAACGCTTGATCTCAACCATTCTACTTCAGAAATGTCAGGTTTATATTACGGCATCAATGTTCATCCAAACTTAAGGCACATGAGGTAAGCACCACCTTGTTTCTCACAATGACAGTGTCATTTGTCGCAATTTTGTCAAGCGCTCAAACTGTTTCCGCCACTGTTGTTTTACCGGCAGCCTCGACGGAACCCATGTCAGAGAGCCATTTGACATACCGCTTCAATTCTTGCGTTGTTTCCCGCTGCGCTGAATTGCTCTCCGGATGGTTTTAGCCTTTGATTCCAGGTGCAGAAAAATGGTCACGGCAGTTTCAGGTAAACACTGCTGAACTTTAAACCAGTAACAGGGTTAACAGTGAGTATCGAGCAGAAGATGCTATTGAGATGTTTGTTTGTGTAAGATGGGTACTTTTTGCACCTGGACAGACACGTCAACCGTACCACAAAACTCGTGGACCACAAATCTGAGACCCCAAAACAATGATATTGATAGAAATAGTGCAAGTGTCTGTGACTGATATTCTCATTCTCCGTAACATTTTTTTAAAGGACTGTTTACACACACAAATAAAGATATTTACATTAAGTTTGATTTTATGCGAAGAAACACATTACTACTAGTACCTTTCCAACGGCTAACAAGTTAACAGATTACCAATTATATTTTTCTGCATGGTTCAAAGCAAAATATTCTCTTGTCATGCTGTGTACGTGACTTTTTTCGTTCTCATTACCGATGCAGGTAGTTTTCCACTTCTAAAAAAAGTTACATGTGTATTTTTCTATTAAAATCTACTTTATTAATGTCTTATGGCATAATGGCATTGTGGCTTCGCCTTTGGATCGACAGTTTGAAATGGTTACGGTAATGGGAATTTTGTCAGTAAACGTTTTTAACTTAATGCCTTTAAACATGCCATACCTTGTTTTTAACTGTTGATTTGAGTATTTTTAAGAAAACAATGCTCACAGCAAGGTTTCATGATAGATACCAGATCTTTTTAGTGTTGAATCTTTCATTGCATGGCAAGTAGTAAAACATTAATTCAGATCACTGGAAGGTTGCCGGTCGGTCACGAAACGCCACTATTGTGCCCTTAAGCAAGGAACGTCCCAGTTACACGTTGAAGATGATTTTCTACGGTGATTAAAACCTGTGCGGGTGAAGGGTGTGTGGTACAGTAGCTGGTTACAGGTTCAAATCCCCATGTGGTGGTCATGTGGCGATTAGAGAAGGTTTAATACTATTCAATTCCCAGAGTTCTGGAAACTGCAGAGCGTGTGCAAGTTGGCCTGTCGTTGAACATAAACACACGCAGTGGGATTTTTTTAACGTTTGACACGTGTAGCTGCCGAATGCACACGCGCACACATCCAGTAGCTCTTATAAGGGATTACTGTCAGACCACATGACAGCTAAGTGTCTGCTTACCGCATGTTAGAGAGATAACTGCTCTTTGAACGTGATGCTGGCCTGCTGAGATCTTCAGTTGGCTTCGTGTCCCTTAAGCTTGAGAAATGTTGTGACAAGATGTACCTACTCAAAGCTGTCAGACAATGTTATTTTTGTTCATTTCTGTGAGTAAAGCGGCCACCATCTACTTATGGCTCTGCCAGGAGTGTTTTTCACATTTTATGTATTATCTACATTTTTAATGGTTTAAGGACCATTGAAATTTAGTTCTTGTGACTGAACTTTTATGACAATTAGGCAAAACAAGTAATAGGAAACAATTTAGGAATTGCGTAAAATCTACTGCATTTCACAATCTGTTCATCCATTTCACAATCTGACGTGTTCATCCATGTGGAGTGCATGAGTTGCATATTTAGCATAAACATTAAAACACAGATCTCATCGCCTGTTGACTACCATAGTATTTATTTTTCCTACTATGGCAATAGATGCGGGATGAGATCTGTTTGGTTACTGACATTCTTCCAAATATCTTCCATTGTGTTCAACAGAACAGAGAAATTTGGAACAGATTTGGAACAATCTCAGGGTGAGTAAATGATGACAGAATTTTCATTTTTGGGTGAACTGTCCCTTTAAATCACCTGAAGGCCCACAGCCCAGCGATCAAAAGCCAATGTGTGAGAAGTTACGTCCCCAGCAAACGAAACCATCCTCGATAAGTGGAAGTCTATTTGAAAACGACTGGATCTGCTCCCATTATTGGCGGCGCAATTTATAAAGTGACAGCATCAGATGAAGAATCCCAGCAGACCTGTAGCTGAGCACCTCTCCTATCTGAAGCAGAACAGTGTGAGATGAGTTCATATTTTCTGCGCTGTGGTTTTGTTTATATACAGGAGTGCTTTTACATTTTTTCTTTTATAACAATTGTGTCATCAGCATCATAATTAAAGGTGCCATTCTTTGGCTGTTTTCGAAGCTTTGATTATGTTTTTTGGGTGTTTAACAATGGATGTTCATGTTTCTAGTTTAAAAAAAAACTTATATTTTACATATTTCAAGTCTATTGTGCACCGCTGTCCCTCTTCTCACAAAACGATTGGATTTTTTCAGATTTCTATAAAGTCCCTCCTTCCGAAACGCTCTGATTGGTAAAGCTGACCAGGTCTGTCGTGATTGGTTCCCCACTTAGCGCGTGTGTCTGAAGATGTCCCACCCACACCATATCAGCGAGCTTCCGCTTCTCAGGCTGTTGTGATTGGTCGGTCCCCCTCTCAGTGCACGTGTATTCATAAGCTTTGGCTTTTAGCAATAAACCGTAACAATGGCGTCAACTTCACTTCATCAGTTAAAAACATGCGGATCAAGCGAAGTGTAACGGAGGTCTGCTAGTGCATCAATCTTTGTTAGAGATCGTGATTTTTTTCCTACTGTAGCGAGGAAAATGACACCGGACCGAATGGCGTCAGTTATATTAATTAACACTAATAACAGAAGTGTTAGTTTTGCGTTTTTATATTGGACCTAAGTTGGATAATAAAACAAGCAGATTGACCAGGAGACATTTGCAAGCAGGACTTCAAAGGACGTTTCATAGAAGTGTTTTAGAGGTATGCGCACACACACACAATATCAGTGTATTACAGCTTTCACAGCTGATGTTAAAGTCATGGATGCTGTTATTTGACCGTTGGTTATCTGAGAATGTGTGTAGCTGAATTCTTATTACCAGCTGTAGGACTGTGATGAAAGTGAAAGTAATGATGCGTGCAGCTCAGTCAAATGTTTACAATCTCTGATAACCAAACACTACTCCAGCGGATCTTCCTCTTCTCTAAGGAAGGCCTCGCCCCTTTTTTGGCATATTCCTGTGGGCTGAGGTTATTAAAAGCACTCGGAATAGTGACATCATGTACCTGTGAAGTAAAGGGCTGTAGTCCGATTCCAGCCGTTCTCTGTAGTTCTTGAAAAGCGAATTCTGTTTAAGATAATATCTCGCTTGGCATTGAACTTTGAGCTTTATCATTTTGCAGATATTATTTATGCTCTAACAGCAACATTAAACACTTACTAAAGTTTGAAAATTGGCATCACGGGTAACGGCACCTTTAAAGCGAATATAGAATCAAAGACTCTCAGTGTTTGGTACAGTACGCCCTGCGTTTGTCGTTATGACATCATGCACTGGTGCTGTAACTGGTTTAAACTCCATGGGTTTGAGCAAAACCTGATGATCCATGCTATTCAGCGTGATCTGAGAATGTCCCAAAGAGCATCTTGTGTGCTTCAGTGGAAGCGAGAAAACCTGACCTTTTGTTGAAAAGGTTGTTGGTCTGTGTCACAATACAAAGAACTATAGTGTGGAATTTGTTTTTAAAATCGTACAATTTTCAGTTTATTTAAAAATAAAATTAATGTGTAGCCCATAAACATATACACGGTTTCTTTTGATTGTGTTATTGGCAGCACAATCATGTTTTTTATGAGGACTTATAATATCTTTGAATAGCAGGGCTAAAAAATCCACCTCACATAAACAGATCATGCCATTTTGAAAGCGCAAATTTTGAAAGCTTGTGCCATTTGTTTCAAAATATTGTGAAACAGCTTACTCATTGCTGTGTCCCGCAAGTGATGAGGCCCAACCCTGTTCCCTTGTGTGACATTCTACTTTAAAATAAAGATTTCAGTAAGATTGTATTGACGCTGTCAGACTGAAACCTTGTATCTTTTTACTTTGAAAAAAAATACTGCACTCGCT
Organism: Triplophysa rosa; assembly: GCF_024868665.1. Classification (NCBI taxonomy): domain Eukaryota; kingdom Metazoa; phylum Chordata; class Actinopteri; order Cypriniformes; family Nemacheilidae; genus Triplophysa; species Triplophysa rosa. The sequence goes on from NC_079914.1 coordinate 7,963,650, forward strand.
TATAAAACATATATCCCCAGTTGAAAAAAGTGCTCTTCCACAATGTACTTAAAGTGCTCAATTTTCGTGCATGTGCTGTGCTGTTTTGAGACACCACGAATATTAACTAAAATGTGCTTTTAACATACTATCTCTGTATTAACAAATGTATGTAATTACCACTTGAAGTACACTTGAACCCATCTTGCATACACTAGTGTGTTCAAGTATACTTCTAGTTTTAACTAAGCACATTTGTTAATACAGAGATATTATGTTAAAAGCACATTTTAGTTCATATTCATGGTGTCTCAAAATAGCACTTAGATGTTCTTAAGATCACCTTAAATTCCAGTGAAATTAAAAATGACAATGCCTATTTTTTCATGAAATATTTCAGCGTTTATTGTTCACTCGGAAATGCGATCGCAACTTCCGGTTCACGGGAACTTTATTTTTACAAAATTAATACTAATTACAAGATTAGTGCGCAAAAGAGCACTTTAAGTACATTATAAAAGTGCACTTTTTTTCACCTGGGGCATTAGTTTTATTCCACAATCTAACATTGTTGTTAAAAAACAACAACATTTATTTATGAAATATAGTAAAAAGTATGATATATGCTTTATAATGTTCTAGAGTTCATTTTTAGAGTCAATGGGGGGCAAAATCTGTCTGGTTATAAGCATTCTTCCAAATATCTTTCTCTGTGTTCATCAGAACAAAGAAATGTATTCAGATTTGAAACAACTCGAATGTGAGTAAACGATGACAGAATTTTTTATTTTTGGGTTAAGTTTCCCTTTAAAATAATCCCTGTCCAGGAAACCACCTCTGTATTTCAGGAAAAAAAATCTTATTATCTTAACTTGATCTTGTCAATATGCAAGGACATTTTGGATAAACTTTCCCATTTCATTCCCTCAGTTACATAATTTAATCGTAAACCAAATAAAAAAATAAAAGTCTTTTATTGTACAAAATAAACTGTTATTATGTAAATCACTTCCCCCTTCACTATTCTGAGTCATTTTAAGCTATAGGCACAGTAATCCGATTATTTCTAATACACTCTACAAAGCTTCAATTATAGGTCGCACATTCTGTTTAAACAAAAAATTGAAATTTTCATGCTGTCAAACAAGACCATGTGTTCTATGCTGTTGTGTTACACGCCACTGTGCCCAGATGCCCTGGAAATGTTTCACTGAGCTCAATCTTGACTGACATCTGTTGCTTTTTCCTAGTCAACGCACCAAAATCTCTCCGGTTTGGGAATCGTGGAAATAACTCCAATCTATTTCTGTCACAGAGGAGTTTTCCTTAGGTTCAAGGGTGTGCAGCTAATTATTGAGCTTACAGAGGATTTCTTATTTGCCGGCGCCTGCAGTCTCTGTTCCTGGTTACCGATAAAACAAGCAAAAAACAAGCGTACCAAATCGGCTGGCAATTATCACAAGTCACGTGCATGGCAGCAAGAAATCGGAAGGAAATAGTTCCCAAACTGCAGTTAGATTTTGAATTTGATTGGTATTATATGTGTGGCATTTTATTGGCTTAAATAAACAAAAGTGTTACACATGATTAGCTGTCAATCCGAACACACGTCTTGAGAACAACAAAACCGTATTTCAGCATTTTAAAGTAGTTTCAGATAATGTTTGGTTTTGGCAATAAAGCTGACAGTCTCTATGTGGATTCAAACGGCAGTATTTCAATGCCAATAAGCTCACTGCTGGTATTGTTGATTTCAGGTTGGTTCCAGCGTTGGGTAGGGGGTGAGCTGGAGGTGGAGTGATGTGATAGGACAGGATGCTGTCTGTGGTACACCTGCTGAGGCTGATGGGGGTTTGCACTTCAGCTCTGTTGAGTTTAATTTGGAAGTGCACATCCTGTTGTGTCTTCTTCAACAAGCAAAAAACAATTCAGGGTACAGAGGACACAGAAGTCTTTGAGAAGTTTTGAGATGTTTCAATGGTTTTGTGTCCAATGGAAGTCGATGATTCAATTTATAATTGAATCATCAATGTATCTTCTCTCTGACTTGTGTTTAATAACAAACTGAAAACCCATTAAGACATGAGAGCATGCTGATGATGAAGGTATATATATCATATAGGTTTTTATGTCATGGACATCTTGAGAAAGTATAATGCTAAACTAGGAACACAATGAAAGCTTTTTATGTTTTTCATTTTGGACATACCTCACACCGATTTCTTAATGGGTTTCGTCAGTTCTTTTGGTTTACTGTAGCAGTTACTGTGCTTCATTCTCCACATACACTAGTTATGCTTTGCTGTGTGTAGTTTCATTTTTAAAACTATTTTAAATGGAATAACGATCACATTCTTTTTCCGTATCGTGGCTTCTGTCCGAGTTAAACGGCTTCTGAATTGAGAGAAAATAAGGGCGGGACTTGATTCCCACCGAGAACTCTGCCCTCGCGTCATTCTTCGTGCCAGGGAAGTGATGAGAAGTCTTTCGAGGGGGGAGGAGTTCCAATGTTTTCGATTAGGGCTCATTAACAATATTCCATAAAAAAATATGATTTTCAATTTTGATTTCATGCCTTCTTTATTAATTGTGATGAAGACATTATTTTAAACAAAGAAAATAGCAGACGTGAAAGCTTAGTTAACACTACAAACAGTGTTTTTCTTAATGTCTCAGTAACAGTCCCATGATCAGTAATCTTGCTCATGTTCGTGATACATAAACTATGTGTTGAATGTGTCAAAATCTTGCTCCCCAAGACCCAAAATAATGCTGTTTATCATGCCACGACAACAACATATATGAATTAATGAACAACAGTGTCAATGCATTATTAATAGTCTGCAGTCAAACACTGGGGAGATGGATTTGAGTACGTGCGATGGTGTATGCGTGTTCGGCTCACAAACAACGATGCAGGTTGTTTTGGTCTCATAAAAAGTGCTTTTTTGTTTCTAAAATTTAAAGAGACATTTTTCACCAAAAAAAAGAAAATTCTGTCATCATTTACTCACCCTCTTGTCATTTCAAACCTGTATGACTTTTTTCTTCTGCAGAACACAAAAGAAGATATTTTGAAGAATGTTGGTAACCAAACAATGGTGGTACTCATTTACTTCTATTGTATAGACACAAAACTAATGCAAGTCGATGTTTTTTTGGGGGGCAAACTATAACTTTAAAGGGGTTGTTCAATGTCATTGCAGACCTGTATGACTTTCCTATGCAGAACACTAAAGAAGATATTTTGAAGAATGTTGGTAACCAAACAACATTGGTCCCCATTGACTTCCATTTGACATTTCTCAAAAGATCTTCTTTTGTCTTCCACTGAAGAGTCATATACAGGTTTTCAATGACAGGAAGGAGAGTTAGATAAAGTGATATCATTTTCATTTTTAGCTGAGCTATGAATTTAAACCCCCAAGCTCAATATCATATTAGAATATATACCTACTACAGGTACAAAATGTACAGCTCAAATATATAGTCTGGAAATACTGTGAAACGGAGGCATTTAGTGAGATCTCATTCAAATTCCCATTCAGGCAGTGAAAATCTTGTTTTCTCATTACAGAGCAATCGAAAGATAAATCATTCCGGGTGTCCCACATTTACCAAAGGAAATGATTCTAAACTAATCATATTGATGTGACTTAGCTGGACTTTCCTGCTTTCCAGTTGATGAGCCGCGCACTGCAGCTTCTGCATTTTGAACTTTTCTGTGGCGCTGACTCAACAGATGGCACAGTTCACAACGTCTGACTGAGGCGAGTGCGCTCGAAATGAACAAACACTCGACTGAGATTCGCTGCAATGAACTTGCGCATAAATTCAAATGGAAAGATGTGATAATCTTGGATTTGTTAGAAGCATGAGATGATGAGGTATTTTTGACTCATCCGTGGACTGAGGATCTGACTTATCGAGAAAGTAAATGGCTTTCTTTTGAAATACGGTAAAACATTGTCGAATTACAGAAAACGTCATTTTAAGTGAAAATGTTTTTTTTTACATTTTTTTCTGGCACCCCAGCAACCGGAAAATTACTGTTTTCTTTGCTGGATTTTTTTTTACAGTAGTAAGAAATAAGTGTCTTTTTTGTATTTGTTTGCACGTGTATTTTTACATATTTGCATATTTAACACATCAGAAATACACAACTGTGTAGTAAATTCGCCCCATAACACTATAACTTGCGCTGAACAAATATAACATGTAATCTGTAATGTATTGTTTTGGTTTCTCCATACAAGGCTTCAATACCTCGAGAAGATATACGTACATTCACGTTCAGTTCAGAGTCTTGTGATTTGCCCCTAAATATGCAACATCGCCCTAGGATATCTGCCTGCCGACAGCGGCTGATTGTTGAATGAATAATTTGATTGTTCAGCATAATCAAGGCATTATTGCCATTCATGGCAGAAATATGAAAAGGATGACTGGTCCATCAGTCATAGCCGGATTCAGATGAATGCATTAGCACAGGACTAACAGCAGACCATTTTAAACAGTTCAGTGGTGCAAAGCTGGACTTCCTGCTTGCACAACAAAACCTTTGCAGATGATCCAGAATGCAGCGGCAAGAGTGGTCTTCAATGAACCGAAGAGAGCGCACGTCACTCCTCTCTTCATTAAGATACATTGGCCTGGCCTACAAGACCACCACTGCTTTGGCACCCCCTTATCTTCATTCACTAATGCAGACTTATGTACCCGCCAGATCCTTACGCTCTGCAAACGACGTCTTGTGTTGCCATCCCAAAAAGGTAAAAAATCGCTCTCACGAACCTTCTCTGGATCGGTTCCACATTTGTGGGAAGATCAGCAGATTCTGTGGCCATCTTTAAGAATCGCCTGAAAACACATCTCTTCCGTCAGCACCTTCTATATCTTTTCTACTCTATCTATATATACAGTATATATATATAAAAAAGAAAACTTAGCTCTGTACACTGTAGTAGGCTTTGTGAGACATGTTTTATTGCACTTATGCTTTTTGTTGTCCTAATGCTGACCCAATTGCTTCCATTGTTTACCCAACTTGTAAGTCGCTTTGGATAAAAGCGTCTGCTAAATGTAAATGTAAATGTTAATGCAAAGCCGGTTTTCTTACAGCCAATCTGGACACTGTTTCCTTGTGTATAGGACACATTTATTAATATGTCTCTCTCTTAAACACACACATATACTGTGTACATATTATTTAGAGCAGTGGTTCTCAAACTGGGGGCCGTGGCCTCCTGGGGGACACCAAGATGGCTCCAGGGGGACCACAGATTTTGTGGCATTTTAGAAATATAGATATTTATCATACATTTTGTGCAATCAAACATCAGAAAAACAATTCCACCAACCAAAAGAATTGATGTTTTAGCATTGTTTAACTGAATATTTTCTTGGTTTAATTAAAATTTTAAGTTTAAGATTATAAGCCTTTATATTTGGGGGGCCGCAAAGCAATGCACTCTACACAAAAGGGGCCTTACAACAAAAAAGTTTGAGAACCACTGATTTAGAGCATTGCGATTTAAAGATCAGGTCCAGTTTCCTTAAAGGGACAGTTTACCCAAAAATGAATATTCTGTCATCATTTACTCATCAACCCTCAAGTTGTTTCAAACCTGCATAAATATCTTTGTTCTGCTAAACACAAAAAAAAGATATTTAGAAGAATTTTCGTAATCAAACATTTCTGGGGCACCATTAACTGCTATATTAGTGGGAAAAGTCTACTATGGTAGTCAATTGTGCCCCAGAACTGTGTAGTTTCCCACATTCTTTAAAACATAATCTTTTGTGTTCAACAGAACAAAGAAATTCATACAGGTTTGAAACAACTTGAGGGTACGGAGCCCGCCTAGTCACCCCTCTGAGAAAAAAAAAACAAGACCCGCAAATCCGTGGCCACAGTTTTGTAATTCGTTCCCTCAGTTTAAAAATCCGTACTCACAGATTCTAAAACTGTTCCCACAGTTTACAAAACCGTGCTCTCGGATTAATAAACTGTACCCACGAGTTTACAATCCGTGCTCTCGGTTTTGTAAACCGTCCCCTCAGTTTTTGAAATCTGTACCCACAAATTCATAATCTGTGCCCACGCTTTCGCAATCCGTTCGCTCAGTTTTGCAAACTGTAGCCTACTCGCGGAATTGAAGCCTCTGTCTGTCAACAGAACAAGCTCCTACAGGAACATTAACCAATATTGTATACTGTTTTATTTTAGATTATATTATAAATTGTCTTAATGTGTTTACACACGAGTGCGTAGCGCATATAAAGCATGTTCACATTCAGCAAGCACGTTCATTGCCGCGTTTCACTGGTGTAAAGTTGGTTTGACATTAAACTTAAATATTAAACTCGATATTCGTGAATTTAGGGACCATCTCTAAAGTTACATACACATTAAAATACATTTTTACAACTTCAAAAGCATTTAAAGGGAATGATTTATAGCCACAAAACTAACTGTGTTCATGTGTGTATCAGCTATTATGCACAACTTTTAGATTATTGAGTATTAAAATAAACCATCAAATCATATGCACATATTCCTATATGTATATTGATCTTTAAATAATGGTATATTTGTGTATGAGACCATTATACACATAGGAATGGTAGCATTGACGGTTTATTTTAATACATATCAATAATCTATCTGACACACACATGAACACTTTACAGTTAGTCAGGGAAGTCATTCCCTTTAAATGCTATTGAGCTTTAAAATGTGTATATTTATGTATGAGCCCATACAGCAGTGAAACACATAGGAATATTTGCATTTGATTTAACGGTTTATTATAATAATAAACGTGCTAGCACGCGTCGTATCAAAGGGTCCTGATGTGTTCAGAGCAAGCCGTGAGTCCGTTGATTTAGCTGAAGCAAACTGCCATTAGAAACTGTCTCTGAGGAGAGGCAGGTCTCGAGAGGTTGAAAGAACACAAGCGAGCGAATGCGCACGAGCGCGAACGCACACAAACGAACGAACTTACACAAAAGAGCTAGCTTTCCTGCGTGTTCAGATGTTTTAACACAGAGGGCGTCACGCCCCTCCAAGGTGGGCGATCCAATGTGATGAGATAGTTTTGGGCGCGAAAACATGTTTCTTTGTCCGGCACACTAACTCATTTGCATTTATGGTCACCTGGGAGTTTGGAGCAGGAATAGACTTAGAATAGAATAAAATGAGTATGGTATAAAATACATTACTGTGCTATACACCATATTCTAAGACATGAAAAGGGAAACACGTAGATATGAAACATGAATGGGTTACAATTACATTGACCTGTAGTTTGGACAAGAATGTAAATATACACAGAATGTCACTAAGCACATATGCCTTTGAGGTTATAGGTGAAGGAGAATAACATAGAGACAAGCATACAATGTGGAGATTCATGTGTATACACTTTAAACCAGTCTTTTGTGGCTAAGGAAAGAGAAAGAGACATTCTTTTGGAAGAATTTGAGGCTCTCAGTCCCTGGGGGCCACATGGCTTTTCTCACTTTGGTGAACAGTCCTGTCCTCCCCCAAGAACCTCATTTGAAGTCTAGGGGAGAGTATCCGAATCTGTCCTGGTCAGTGATGAAGGTGTTGAGAATAGGACATTTGGCCAGACTTGTTGGTGCCTGGTCGTAGTCCTGCTGAGAGGTTACTGTGTTTTACCATCACAGATGGTAAACTTTGATCCAACAATACCCTACACTTTAGAAATGGTCCCTAAATTCACGAATATCGAAAGTTTAATGTCAAACCAACTTTATGCCAGTGAAACGCGGCAATGAACACATGCTTTATATGCGCCACGCACTCGTGTGTAAACACATTAAGACAATGTATAATATAATCTAAAATAAAACAGTATACAATATTGGTTAATGTTCCTGTAGGAGCTTGTTCTGTTGACAGACAGAGGCTTCAATTCCGCGAGTAGGCTACAGTTTGCAAAACTGTGCGAACGGATTGCGAAAGCGTGGGCACAGATTATGAATTTGTGGGTACAGATTTCAAAAACTGAGGGGACGGTTTACAAAACCGAGAGCACGGATTGTAAACTCGTGGGTACAGTTTATTAATCCGAGAGCACGGTTTTGTAAACTGTGGGAACAGTTTTAGAATATGGGAGTACGGATTTTTAAACTGAGGGAACGAATTACAAAACTGTGGCCACGGATTTGCGGGTCTTGTTTTTTTTTCTCCGAGTGGTGACCAGACGGGCTCCGCATGAGGGTGAGTAAATAATGACAGAATTTTTATTTTTGGGTGAACTATCCCTTTAAAAAGCTCGGCCTTGACTTGGAAAAAAGTCATCTGATTGTGATTCATGATCAGAAACCATATTAAAAACACCAAATTTGTGTTACCTATGTAATCATGTTGTGTAGTGAATCCGTGCATATTGAACAAAAGATGTTGAGAATAACAACACCTTCCAGAAACAAAAAGCTTAATAGTAATAGCCATATTGTAAACATTTGTAAAAAATTTGGAAAGGATGTGCATTCTACTTCGCAGTCCAATGACAGATGCTACGTTTTTTAGCTTATTTATTAAAGACAAAAGTGTTGTATTATAAAACAAACCTTGATGGTTATTTGTCAACAGTCAGGGTTTTTCCTGATACACAAATAATTTTTTTGTTTCAGTTTTATAATATAGAACACCTAAAAACGCTATCAAATTCAAATTATTCATAATATTTCTTGTCTACAGTTTTCTGGAGACATGACCTTCATGAAGTCCACTCTTAAGAGGGTAATGTAACTCAAACCACATACCGTCCCTATTACGTTTGTACAAAGTTTAAAAGTCGATTTAAAAAGCAGCACGGCAAGATTCCGGCTTTCCGAAGGCTCCTGAAATATGGATTTCTGGGTCTTGTTCTGTGAAAAACATCTCAGATGTCTCTATTTGCACCTAAAAATCAATTAGCCGGGTTTGAAATATGAACTGATAACACAAAAGGACCTAAAGTCACCTTGTAATAATGCCTGAACCTTTAAACGTGCGCTCATGTTAAAGTAATAAAAGTGCGTGTGAGTGTTTGTGTCACACATTTAACCGTCTAATTCCATAAAATGCGTCAATTACACGTTTATGCGTTGACTGCTTACACATCTACGTACGCCGTTTCCTCTGGAAATAATAACGGTAAGGTGTGATGATGAGGGCGCCTGAGGCTGAACTCACCTGTGATTCATTAGCAACAAACTTTCAGAGTCAGACAAAACAAACATGGTGTTCTGTCAGCCAACTGAAAATATGCCATCTTGGGGTTTTGATTCTCCCCTGGGTTGAACATCAAAGAGAATATATGAATATCCAGCAGCTTATTTTCACAATGGTTATCTAAAACATTTGGAGAACTGACCTAATTTGGGCTGACCCACTCTTTCATGTTGCTTCTGTGTTGTGTCTCAGGCAAGCTGAAAAATTAAACACGTTCATTTGCTTTTTTAGAGGTGTGTTAAATACAAAACAAAAGGTGCTTTTGGAAGATCATATATGCATTATAGTGGAAGTAGATTGATGCGGTATTATACATTATAGATGGCATATTTGTTGTTCCCAGTGGTTTGTAGTCAATATGCTAAACCAAAATTCAATAGTATTTAATGATGGTTTGCTGTTCGGTTGATTGTTTGGCAGACAAAAACGTTGCTCACTTCATTTTTTTTTATATTGATGTCTTATATTTGAAATCTCTACATATGGTTTAGGACAATTAATGTAATCAAATTATATTAAAATATAAGCAATAGTAGTAATGACGCTTGTCTTAAAGGGTTACTTCACCCAAAAATGAATAAAAAAATCAGTTACTCACCCTCAAGTTGTTTCAAATCTGTTTAAATTTCTTTGTTGTGATGAACACAGAGAAAGATATTTGGAAGAATGCTTGTAACCAAACAGTTCTTGGACACCATTGACTCCCATAGTAGGAAGATTGCTTTATAAATTTTTTTTTTCTGTTGAACACAAAATAAGATATTTTGAAGAATGTAGGACAGCAAACAGTTCTGGGGCACGTTTGACTACCATTGTCATTTTTCCTATTATGGTAGTCAATGCTGGCCAAGAACTGTTTGGTTACAAGATCAAACTGGTAATAATATGCACTAATATGGCCGAAGCCAGGTATGAGGTCGCCGAGGTCCGGTAATTTTTCATTTTGAAAAATAAAATGTGAAGCTCTGAATGAATATTCAGCAGTTTAAAGCTCTTCTGAGTTTCTGCGTTGCACGTATATAATTCAGTCTATACGGTTTACAAAGTTGTTTATTGTCCGTGGTGTAAAAGATGGATTCATTTCACTTAATTTGGGAGGCTGGCGGTGTCTTCCGATTGAAAGAGATGTGAGTGAGTGAGTGTGTGAGTGCGTGCGTCTGCAATCTCCGCACTTCATACCCGTAATGGCACACTTGCATACCCGTTTTCACATAATGACACACTTTAGGAAGTTAATATAGTGGGGAGTTTCCAACGAGATCATTTTTGTTTTTATTTTGGGCATGTTTTTCGATGCATGATCTCACAGCATGCCTTTGTCAACTTTAGTCATACAAAATAATTTCCCAACAACTAAATTGTTGACAGTGAAAATGCAGGGTGGCTAACGGAGACCAGAGAGAGAGCTGTGCAAGTAAACCTGACTCCCCAATCTAGCAACAGATGCTTAGCCTCCTCGATAGAGTGCTAGTCTCCCATACCGGACAGACGCTGGTTCGAGGCCCCCTTGGGTCGAGTAGGACCACTTAGTTATTTTGGAAAACCACTAGCCACAGTATCAAGCCCTCTTTATAAGTATAAATGTATCATTTGGTAACTTTACTATTCATTATATTTATTAAAGTTGAATGATTTATAGCATTTATTGGTAATATTAGGTGTAATTATTGACACCCCACCACGGACCTCACTCATTTTCAAACCCTGGCTACGGCCATGTATGCACTTAACTCATTACAGTTTATTACTTGCAATGTAAGTCCAAAGTGGTCCATGTCCATATTCAGATCATCCAAGTGAATTAGGCCTTAGGAATGACTTTTCATATTTCTTTGGCCTGTTTGTTTTTATTGAGGGTCCATAATGCAGTTTGAAATGATGTTTTCCAAATTCTCAGTTATAAAGTTATGACGCTATTAGCGCTGCAATATGTGCAATGTTAAATATAGCCACAATTACGCCACTGTGGCTTTATCATCACAAGTGAATTTTCTCCCAAGAAATCCTCCGTTTGAACCTTTGAAGCTCTTGTGTTTGAATTAAAGAGGCAGAATTTGTCTGCTGTCCCCAGGAGGTCAATGGGGAAAACAGGAACGCAGAGAAAGAAAAACATCAATAAAACACAAATAGCACATTCTGATATGAAAGGATGAAGGCAAGAAAAAGTGTTTATATTTCAGCACTGGGATCAAATGCCTCTAGTGGTGTGTCACAAACAAACACACACACACAGATTTGTTTTACTACTGCATATTATTGAGGACGTAATAATATCTCTTGGATTGTTTTCATTCCAGAGGAAGAATATTTAGTTTCACTTTAAGACCATTTTGGCGTGTCAAAAACAGATGCTGGTGCGCAACCTGCAGTTCTGTACTGACCATTGTACCAAATGTACCACAATAGATCAAATGTAACATCATATCAAGGAAGTGGGGGTGTGTGTAGGGGAATAATCCAATTATGGGAATGCTCGGGCATATTTTGGCTCTATAAGAGCGAAGGCAGAGACCAGGCAATCCAGGCAGGGCTCGCGTAATTTCATTTTTAAATGAATGACTGGACCGGGTTATTCCACATGGCTCATCACCTCCCGCACCTCAGATGGGTTTAGGAAGCATATGCCCCATAAGTGGAGAGATGAGCCAGTCGAAGAACAGGGGGAAGAAGAAATTGGGTCTTGATGGGGTCCAGAAACGGAGCATAATTTCTTTCCCCAATGAGGCGGCTGATTTTTAGGCCTGGAACATTAAAGGAGCCATTGCCAGGCACTGATGGCCCTAAGATTAGCGGTAATTTGTCGTCTTCATTTGCCTAAATAAGGGTAAATTGATATTGTTACGCTAGTTTGTATGCCACACTGTTGTTCATTATATGTCATTTGTTATGTGGATGGGGATTATTGAGTAACATTACTCCATATGGTATTATTACGGGTAATTTACGTAATACAAATGTAATACAAAGCAACACATTGATATTGTCATGTGTTGTGTATTTAAAGGGACAGTTCACTCAAAAATAAAATTCTGTCTTCATTTATTTACGCTAATGTTTTTCAAAACCGGTTTATGACTCTTTCTTCTGTAGAACACAAAAGAAGATATTTGGAGAAATGTCTCTGTGGTTTTGTGTCCATACAATGGAAGTCAATGGGGGCCAATGTTGTTCGCTTACCAACGATCTTCAAAATATTTTCTTTTGTGTTCTTCAGAAGAAAGAAAGTCACACAGGTTTGGAACGACGTAGGGAAGAGTGAATGATGAAAGAATATTCTTTTTTAGCTGAACTATTTCTTTAATGCTCATATTACATATACAGTACAACTGAACTTGCATGAAGTCGCATATCGTCTGATAAAATAGATGAAAGAGAGATGTACTTGCAAAGTACAGCTTTCACATACATTGGCTCTCGCTTATCAGATTCGGGATCTGTCCAAAGTGCAATCGCCAGCGGGTGACCTTTCTTTGTCTACACCTTGGTGTGAAGTCATCTGTTGGAGGAGACAAATTTATGAGCCGTCTCCAGGCTGAGGCCAGCCGCAGCTAACGGTGAAGCCTTCACCTTTGGAGCGCTGCATCTTGAAGATGTAGGGCAGTGACGAAATGCTTTCCCTGTTCTTTCTGGGACTGCAGTCACCTTCAGGAGCTGATCTATTGCATGCATACAGGCGGCAGTAATGCATGTCATTATTCCACGTGCAGTTTTATTGGACTTTGGCTTCCTGGGAAGGATGTTTCCTCGAGGAACATGCATTTTAAAACCAGGTGCAATCCTGGATCTACAGCGATGAGGGTATTATCGGGTCAAGGAGATAAGGAGCATCAAAGTGGGAAAGGAAGACCATTGCAAACATTTGGTTTCATTGTTTTTTTTGGACCGAGATTGTTGGTAGGTTATGTATTTAGTGACATTCAAGACTTAGTTTGGATTCGTTTTCATGAACCAATGACGACAGAGGTTGGAGGGTGATGTTCTCTCTACATCTTTAAAACAAAACTAGCTTCTTGGCATTTTATTGAACAATGTTTTCTACACTGAAAACGTTCAGTGCAGCGACAACTTGTTTATTAGGGCTGCATGATATTGAAGTTAAATTTGTGATATGCGATAAAATCAATTTAAACTACATTAAAACATTTAAAAACTGACAACCGACATACATTAAACATAACTTTGGGAATTTTTAAATTTATTATATGGTTATTGCAAACCATTGTGATATGCACATTTGCGATGTTCCATTAATTTCGATGTACAGTATATTATGCTGCTCTTTTATTTATTATTCATTTTTATTTTTAAGTGACTAAATATTCATTAATTTCGTTAATTATAAAATTTGAAGACTTGGCATTGAGAGGGTATGAGTATTGTTTGTTTCTGCAAGATAAATTGCTTGTATTGTTCCTCACATGTAAGTCACACTGATCAAAAGCGTGCAAATGTATAGAAATTGTACAGAAATTACATTGCTTTTGATGTTAAAATACGTCCATAAAACAAGAGTCGTAAACAAAGACCACAATGCATATAATGTTTGTGTGTTGGCAGGTTATGCAATTACACTCTGTTACATCATCAATACACGTCCAGAACCTATCCAGATCTATTGTGTATCGAAAAAAACATTTTTTGTAAGCAACTTGATATGTGTTTTGGATGTTAGCACAGGTAGGGACTGAAGCTTCGGGTCAATCAGAATTGTACTGTAGCGTCAGTCCGCACTTGAACAATGGCCCCATTTAGCAAACTGCTGAGACAACTCCAGCGTCTCGACTCCATCGGTTTTTCCCCCTCTGTGTTTTTTCCTCATCAATGCGCATTTGATCGAGTCGCATTTACCTCCGTCAGTCGATTAATCTTTGCCATCTTTCTAAATCTCCGCCCGCTGCCCACTACTGTCTGGGAATCCCTTTGCTCCAGCGTGGTCTGACAGCAACATAAGTCACAGGCTGCATTAAAAACACATTAGGCTTGCGAATGGAATTAGGGAGGCTTCAGTCCTTATCTGACGGCAAACCGCAGTCTACCTCCCCCTGCCTGTATCTCCTCACCTCCCACCCCCTACCTGTATGCATTACCATCTGACTCCCTGACAATCGCGTGACTTATGGATCCCTCCGTCGCCCGCCCCTGCGCTTTCCGAGAGGTCCGGCCGTGCGAACATTATGAATTTATGATATCTCAAAATGATCAGAGTGACGTCCGCACAACCCCCCGTCCCCAGAACTTCCTGTGCCCGCGATGTCGCTTCACACCAAACGAGAAGAGAGAATGAGAAGTTGTGCTTGCGGTAATTTAATTTACCGTGACTCATAATGCTGCCGCTCCCACACGAGAGCACAGAGAGAAATCAGTCAGAACAGTCCATTAGCGGGCAAACCGCCTCCCCCCTTTGATTGATAGTCAAAAATGAGACAGCAATTGCAATATTTTATGACCGTGGAACGGGCCGCACGTCGACCAGACAAATAGATAATGAAGCTCTACCCCGATCCTGCCTCCTGCATATTTACGTGCCGGCTCCGCTGTAATAATCTTTACCGTTGCGTTTATTTCGACTGTGGAAGTGGGGATTTTGTGCACCTCATAAACGCCTATTTAAATGGAGAATTATCACACCAGCTTAGAAGCAATGCAAATGATTTGTAGCCACGTTTTTTTTTTTTACCTGCGTTGGAAGTCACAATGATATGAGCGTGAATGTTGACATATTTTTTCAAGATTTGAATTGTCAGACTGAACAACAAAAAAATCCAGTTCGTTTTTTTACCAATTCATCTGTTTGCACAATTGAAAGTAGAACATTAAAGGGGTCATATGGCGCGAATACGTGTTTTTTGTGTCTTTGGTGTGTTATAAGTTGCCCGTGCATGTATTAGACACGCAACCATGCAAAAATTTAAGTGTTGGATCAATAGATGCATTCTATCTAAAAGCGAATGCTCACCCAGACCTGCCTGAAACGCCTCGTGTAACCACACCCCCACAAATCTACGTCAGTTCGTGGTATGATTTGACTAAGACCGCCCAAATGTATACGCAAGTAAGGTGGGCATACCTGTCAGTACAATTGCTTTGGAACCTGATGTTCCAAATATGGTAAGAGGCGTTAGATTTCCGTCACGCGCTTCCAGCCTTCGACCAACCACTACGCACTGGTGAACTGGCCAATCATAGCACACCTTCGCTTTTCAGAGCGATGAGCTTTGTAAAAAATCTGCGTGTTTCAGAGAGGCGGGGCAAAGAGGAGATACAAACATGCACGGTATGTGGAAAATACAGCGTTTTTGAACCTTAAATCATGTATACACATTGCGTTACATCTAAAACAATCGATAATATTTGTTTTAGCCATGTCATATGACTCCTTTAAGGGTTTTCTTCAATGTTTTACCTGGCACTGGCTTACTCACGATCTGTTACCTTTTGAGATATTAATCTTGGAAGTGTTTATTACTTGAGTCATCTTGTCTCAGAGAAATTTAGGAGAACACTAATTAAGATCATCGATTTTCTGTCAGCGATAAAACATGTCAAAGTTAGTAAAGCCACTGATAAATTGGTTTGTGGGATATCTTCAGGCTAAAGAGTTGAATAGATCAATGAGTGCGGCTTTACTATCTTGTTCTTATTTGGGGAAATTTCCAACCTGATCTCACGCTAATTCGTGACTATTTTACGAGGTGGCTTATTCATATGAATTCGTACATTGTGAATCGTACAAAAAAGTGCGATTAAAAAAGCAATTCTAAAACCCCACCCCTAACCGTAACGTCACTGGTGCTGAAGGTTGATTTTAACCATTAATTTCCCTATGATTTCAATCTTTGACATGACCTTGCTTAGTCAGTATTAAAGATATCTAGATAGAGACGTTTTTACAGAATGTTTTTTACATAAATGACTAGGTCACAAATGTACAATACATTTCAAATTATGAATTGATTATATAAAATGTTCAGAAATGTGCTGACTAAATAACAAAAACTGTTTTTAAGTTGTTGTAATTTTTTTCTATTTCCAGTAGTAAGAGCTAAGAGTGAAAACTAAAAATAACATTATTTACAATGAAATAAATTACAATTAAACTAAAGGTAATAATAATGATTTTAATACTAGCCACAGCTACCGAGATCTACAGAGAGGGAAAATCCTAGTTACCATAGTTACGCACGTATTAGGAAAACAACTCGAAATTTCCAATAGGTTTGGCTATTTTGAGAAAGAAAAACACTTCTTAAGGTTGTTCTTTGGTTTTGACACTATAAAAGCAGTAATAGTCTGACCCTCACTGATGTAAAGTATACAATGTGCTTGATGCAAATGAGATATAAATCACCTTCTTAAGAAAACATCTTGTCAAGATTCACACCTCTTATAACAACTTTTAAAAAAACGATTCACTTTAAGGTATGGTGAAAACGGCAACTTGATGTTAATTGGCTTTTGTTGTCGAATATGTAGGCGTTAAAGATTTCCCTTTTGTTGTTTAAGACCTGAAAGCGTGCTTCACTCCCATCTATCTGTCCCTGTGCTTGACATTTAACGTGACTCGTGCACTTTTGTAAGAAAGACTCTGACAGGAACGTAAATGTATAATGCGAGGCGAGACAGATCCTATGAAGTATGAGTCAGAGAGGAAAATAATGCAACCACCCCAAGGTCACATTTAGCTGCCGCCTTGATGAGATGCTGCAAACCCATTTGTGGAAATGAATTTTTGATGTAACACATTCTTTGCGGACAACGGTGAACAATGAAGGAAAAATGTATTGTGGACGCCTCCGAATATTTGGCGTTAACTTGATTATATAGGGGAGATCAATCTGAAGTAATTTCCCTATGGAATGTGGGATTGAACTGAACTAGTGTCTGCAGTGGGAGACAATTTTATTGCACGGTGTTTAAAGCTCATGCCAAATGATGTGGATTATGCATTTTTCACTGTACTGTATATACCCATTATATAAATATGTGTAGATGCTTACTATTTAAACGTAAATATTATTGTCTCCTTTATGACCAAATGATCTCACCAATTGAGTTTATAATATGCAGTTAAACTACAAGGGAAATATAAATGGTGCTGTATTGACTAAAACTGTATTTTGTCTGGTGCACTCTAATGCATAAAATATCAATCTAACACACAGAGCCAAATGATGTTGAATTTTAATTAATTTTCCCATTTTAGATGAATTGTCTACTGGTTAAACTGGTTTGCAAGTGGTGGGTGAAAATGATACAGGTTGCGCTGTGAAACAGTGCTATATGTCTGATTGTTTACATTTGTGTAGGCTTGAAATAGAGGTGTAATTGCAATCAAAGATGAATTGATAGGTATAATTTAATCAATAACAGAAGGTGACGATGACTGTATATACTGTATGTACATATATAAGTGGTATGGCACCAGTAGCGAACCCTCAGGGCCCTCTGTGGTGACCTAAACTATCGTAAAAAATACTATTTGAAAACAAAACAATACTATTTTCAATAAAAGTCAGCCAATTTTCCCTATAAAATATGTATATTTGACTTCCTGGATCAGTGCGGACTCTATCCACGTGAGATTTCCAGGTCTCACGAGAGAAATTCAAGATCACGAAGCAGTCGCAGTTCTGTGAAGTCATACGATGTCTGCGCAGCCTGCACATGCTGCAAAAAGTTGAACGTTTGCTTACACGGTGTTGGAGAGCCTTCTAGTAGCATACCGCTGGCTGACGGTACATTAAATCAATGGGAGAGATTAATTTTGAGTGACAGTAAAACTGAGCAATAATATCATTTTTCTAAATGGGCGCGCTTTTTGTTTTTTGCTAACTTTCCGCCATCTGGGGGGTTGTTTACCAACAGTCTCGTAAAGCGGAAGAAGCACACGAAGTATAAATAAATCAATTTATACAGAATAAATCAATTTATTCTGGTTGCTGATGTGCACATTTGTTTATGTTGCTTAACGCTTTATTTGAGACGAGCGATTTTGACCGTGGTCAGTCTTAAATTTAACATATCGTGCATATTTGCTGTTATTCTGCATAGCAGGGACATTTTATCAGATAAATTGTAAATTTACTACGGTCAGTTCCATACGTTTAGTTCACTGTACGTTACCAGTTTAATATTAAGATTTATTATAATCGTAGTTTATTCGCTGGTGAATCTCTGTTTACTGTCTGCTAGTGTAGCACCGATTTGCTTTGCTGAGAGCGCTCTCATGAGGTGTCGCTTTTTAAACTGGTATCTTGTACGTTAGTCTGTGTTGGTTTTATGATCAGACTGGGAGGCAGTGTCTGTAATGTGGTCCATTATTCCGCCGAAGAGCACATACACGCGACATGCCTATCATAATGCACATGTGTAATAATGGTTTTTATTGCATGTTATTTTGGTGATAACTGTCTTGCCGTGTACGGCTTGTTGTGTTTCAAGTCTGGAGTAAGTGTGATGGTATAATGATGTATTCTCACTTCTATAGGAAAGCACAGTAAGGTAAAATACCCTACTATACTGTGGTAAGCGTGTGTCGATCTATCTATCTATCTATCTATCTATCTATCTATCTATCTATCTATCTATCTATCTATCTATCTATCTATCTATCTATCTATCTATCTATCTATCTATCTATCTATCTATCTATCTATCTATCTATCTATCTATCTATCTATCTATCTATCTATCTATCCATCCATCCACAGTATGTATCATGTTAAATATATATTTAAGCTTTGTTTATCTTAGCTTTAGTTTCTAACAGGTAAAAAACTCTTATTAAAGCAAATTGAATTCAATTTAAGCAGTTTAACATATTTGGAAAGAAAACCTCTGAGAGACAGGTTTTTCTATCAGAAAAGAAAACACAGTCTAATGAGGTGCATGTTCTTCAATATTCTGTAGTGATTGGTTGATCAGTGCTGTCACTCAATCCCGTAATCGAAAGGAACGCTTTGCTAAAACGCCAGAGGAAACAACATTTCCCTATAGAGTGTTGAAAAAACACTTAGTATTCTCAGATACAAACTTTATTTGATGTGAGTAAGTAAGGAAAACAGGTCTTTTTTGAGAATCCTTCCTGCCCCTCAGGATATTTCAGGCAATGCTATTTGAGAATTTCATTGTTTTGTTGTTTGTTCCTTTTGTTTGCATACAATGTACAAATGACATTTTGTAATTCAGTCAAACAGCTGGTCCAAGTGAACATCCTGTCCTGCATTACAAGAGGCAAGATGATTCATCGTTTACTTTTTTTCAGAAAGAAGACCGGAGCCTGGCCTGCAGCTTTACTTTGTTCTGAGACACAGCGCTAAATTGCCTTGAGGTTGCTAGTTGGAGATTTACATTTATGATGTTATATTTATGCTATTAGTAGACAGTTTTACCAAAGTGACTTACAGTGCATTCAGACTATGCTTTTTTATCAGTATGCATGTTCCCTGGGAATCAAACCCGCTGCTAATGCATCTGAGCATTGAACATTACGAAGAAACTCAGATCTTAAAGAGAAAACAAAACTTAAATATACTGCAAGCCCTTAGTCTTCAATTACTTAAAACACATTTCTCTATGGATTTAAATACATCATGTAAAGTTTAGACTATGTCACAATAAACTGTGGAATAAGTGGGACTCAAAATTACATTTAGGGTCCATGCAGTGGATAGGCAGTGACTGACGTGAATTTTATATTAAAATTTTAGAGGTAAGTCTTGGCATGGACATGAAACAATGCATCCATAATCAAGGACATAGGACTTAAAAGGAATCCATAACAAGGAGCTTCCACACATTGTATCGCGGTGATTAGAAAAC
The DNA here is from genome assembly GCF_024868665.1 of Triplophysa rosa. Lineage (NCBI taxonomy): Eukaryota > Metazoa > Chordata > Actinopteri > Cypriniformes > Nemacheilidae > Triplophysa > Triplophysa rosa. The sequence continues at coordinate 7,983,697 of NC_079914.1, forward strand.
TCTTTGGCCAAATTCAATTTGATTTCCTCCACAGTATGTGACATTTCCACCAGAAGATAAAAATGACAGGAATATGGGGTGCTTTGTGTATTCCCTGGATTCAGTAATTGCACAGACCATCTCTGCCTGGAGACACCCAGCAATTAAAACTTTAACGCTGAGTAATGGCTTTGTGGCAACTCAACTTTAATGACAGCGGTTGTTAAGCACCGGTCCAATGGTGTAAAAATCATTCAGAACAGACCATCGCCTTGATTACTTCAGGATTGGCCCATCGCTGAAAAACACGACTGCATACACGTCTGTAATTCTGCACACGTGTTTGTATTTCATAACAAATTTATGGTATCGTGGTATGGTATCGCATTTTTGCACCACAATGAATGGTGTAAATGTAAATAATCATGTTTTAGTGCTATTTTAGCACACAAACATTAAATTAAGTTTTAGTGCATGCGATTACTATATAAGATGTTGATTTTTTTGCAATGCAAATTTTTTTTTTACAAAAGTATTTATTATTTTGCAATGTGTCAGTTTATAAATACTTTATTACACAGTTATATACAGTTATATTTACTTTTTTATTACTATTTTTATTTTTAAGTATACAATTCAATTTTTTTTATTTTGCAGCGCATCTGTTTATATGAAGAGTTTGGTTCCAAAACGCTATAAATCCATTTTGATTAATTTGATTAAAAATGTGTTTTCTTTACAAAGAAAGTGGCAAGATGAAAACCACTATTTTCTGTTTCAAAGTTTCACATAGCATCTTTAGGTTCTAGTAACATAAAAAATTCAAATCCAGATTTTGATTTTAAAAGATTTATTATAAAAACTGATTATATAAATGATATTAAAGTTATTTTTCATATTGAAACTGTTGAAAATACACAACAAAGTGAGTTGATCCACACATGACAGCCTCTGAACTCAATACAATACTAATCTTACATACAGGCACTGGTCTAAACATACATTCAATCAGTCATCGCTCCTAAAATGAATTCAACGGGTCATCTTTTTAATGCTATAAATTAGTGCCTCATCTGGTTAATCTCCTCACGTAAATGATTAGATTTTGATGGCTTACGTTTCTTCCCCACCGCAGAAACCAGCACAGGTTCATCAATGCCGTCAAAATTATTCATTTTTTTGTTTGTTTGTTGAACACAAAGTACAAATTAGATCAGGGAAACTAGGAACCGAACAAATTCAGAGCGCCGCCATTACTGTTTACAATGCGTGGAATGGTGTGCTGTGATTGGTTGAGCGGATATATCGCATTCTGCAGAGAAGTGAGACTGGCGTATATTGCGGTTTGGAAAGAAAGGGAGAAAACATGACAGAATAACAAGGCAAAATTAAAAAGTGACTTTTCAATACCGACCTGATACAATACTGATTTTTGCGGAAACTCATTTTTTTTTATGGCATTTTGGAACCAAACTCTTCATATATACCTTGTTTTATAACTTTTTTAAATTTTGCAATTTAATTCATCATTATATATACTTTATTTTTATTACATTTTTATTTTTTAATTATACAATTTAATTTAATAACATATACTTTATTTATTTTTAAACATATAATTTATTATTTTGCAACGTGTCCATTTATATATACCTTATTTTTATGACGTTTTATTTATATAATTTTTTTATTTAATTTATTATATATATATACATAAATATTTTATTATTTTTTAAATTTGTTTAATTTTCAAATGTATTTATTATTCTGCAACGTGTCAGTTTATTGTATGTGTATACTTTATTATTATTTTTTTATATATACTTTATTATTATTTTGCAATCTTCAGTTATAGGCCTTACAGTTATTTATGTTATTTGAATAACTAAATCACTAAGTTTTAAATTGTCATCGGTCTGTCTTGTGGCCAATATGCTTTAACCAGCCTGCAGGTCTTTTTTTGTGCAGATAAAACTTGTTCACAGCACAGAATATCAAACACTCGCGAGTCAATAATGGACAGGGCTTTTTTTCACGCCCGTGTCAGAGTGCTAGAGTGATAATAACTATGAAATGGAAGTGGGGATGAAAGTACTCCTAACGAGGGTGTGCGGATTGGACGCTGGGTTTTTGACTTCAAACAGCGGCAGATTGATTTTCCTGCGAGCGCGCTCAATTACAGTATGTGCGCTTGCACTGGTCCTGACATAGCTACCATGGAAACAAACGAAGAATTGATGATTGCAGTGCCGCTAGATCTTCATTGGACAGTAGTCTTATTATCTAATGAAACCTAAACCTATGGCAATTGTTGAATAAGAATGATGACTACACCATTGATGGGCGGTAATGATCTCAGGTGTTGCTGAATGCTGTTGTATGTTTTAACCGGTTTAATGAGGATCTTTTGCGTTTTTATTGCTAGAATAGTAGCAAGGTCAAGAGGATATGAGCTGGATTCAAACCTGTGTTATCCCAGTGATTGTGCGTTGGGATGTATTAGAGTATGTGCACCAGTAGCCATGTCCTGATATTCAAAAGTTAATACTCCTTATGAGACTTATGAACACAGTAAAATTTGTATAATGTCATCATTTATTCACCCTCATGTCATTCAAAACCTGAATATGACGTTTTATTCTTTGGAACATAAAAGAAGATATTTTGAGAAATGTTTCTGTGGTTTTGTGTCCATACAATGGAAATCAATGGGGGTCAATGTTACCTACATTCTTCAAAATATCTTCTTTTGTGTTCTGCGGAATTACATGAGGTTGAGCTTTCCTGTGGCTCAGTGGTTAGAGCCAAGGTCATGCGTTCGATCCCAGGGGATTGCACATAGTCAGAAAGAAATGTATAGTACAATGCAATGTAAGTCACTTTGGATAAAAGCGTCTGTCAAATGCATAAATGTAAATGTAAATGAGTAAATTATCCTTTATAAATGATCCAATATTGTCTACAAATATACAAAAAATGAACTATACAAAACTAAAACTTCATACCTCTTGAGTACTATTGAGATTGACAGAGCATTGCAAAATTCTGAGGTTCAGTGCAAATCATGTCTGCAAAGTCTTATGACAACATCAAGTTGATTTCAAGTTCAGAGCGCTAACTTTCCTGATGCAATCAGACAGGCTAATGTTTCACAATTTCCAAAACCGTCAATCTTTAAGTCAGGTTTCTTCTCAAACACATCGACAAAAAAGAGAAATGTGTTAAGGATAAACAGAAATGCTGATGTTACTTGAGCAAGATGATTATTGTTAAAAACTTACAGTTGGGCCATTCTTGCATTTTATTGTCCGAAAAGCATAATTAAACATGTGCTTAAATGTACTGTAATGTATTAAACTCATAACATTATATTAGCATCTTTAATCATAATTAAGGCATTGAAGTGTAGCCTGTAAACTTAAGTTAATTTACACTAGTGTACTAGTGAACAGATGTTGCCATATTTGTACCCGTTCACTATGCACAAACTTCTACAATGAAAACATGGCAATTTATTTTAAAATACAAACTTAATTTCTTCCTCAGCAACAGATCACTTTAGCTCTTAATTGCCATCCTGTTGGCATCCTGTTAATTGCGTTTTTATCGTGTAAATAGTCAAGTGATAATTAATCAAATTTAACAGCCTGAGGTTGACCAAAACATTTCGGAATGTCTGGCATACTCATCCACAGCGATACTGCATTAAATTAAAACACTTTTTTTAAGTTACTAAGTTTAAAGGTGTTGCATAACAGAAATTACCCATTCGGGTTCTCTCTGGAAATCTGGGGTAACCCAACCTGATCGCTCATCAGATTAGACTGGCACAGAATCTGCAAACTTTGTGTTTCCGGCCCAGTTCCTTAATCTCCAGGCTGGCACCAGGACCAGACCAGTTGGCTACTGCCAGTGGCATTGTAGGCCCGCATCCAAGGTCTTAACACGTGATAAAAATAGCACAAAAGCAAAGCGGAAGTGTGCAGAGAGAGGACAATTCCCAAAACGTGCAGAGTTGCGTCTAACCCACACCACAGGAAAGGCATCAAAGCAAAAATGTCTTCAGCCATTATGTCTTTGTTTTAACGTATATAAAATATGCAGCTCATTAAAACTACAGTAGGCCCATCTCTGAACAATAATGTCAAGTTACATTTTTATCAGCCACAAAGATGAAAAATAAGAGCTGTCATGAGGCTGTTTAAGAGAGAGTTGGAGTTGCTGTCTACAAACTGAAAAAAGAGAAAAATAAATTTAAGGAATATTTCACCCAAAAATGAGGTTGAACTTTGCTGTTGCTCTTTTCCCTACCACAACAGATAACAGCGAGCAAGGACTTTAAGCTCCAAAAAGACTATTTCATATCTTGAAAGGCAACATCATGCCTCCTTGTGAAGAGCCAAATGGAATTTTCAGCATAATCTGTTCATTCGTATCAATGAATTTGATTTGCTTTCTTGGTGAGGGTTAGGTTTAGGATTTGGGGGAGATTTATTCTTGCCTGTTTTCTCATAATTGTATGCTTCGTACATAATTTCAAATTGAAACATGTAGTAGACAGTGATGCACCTCTGGTGTACTGTACTGAACCCCCAGAAAGCATGTCAAAATTATTCATGGGGATTTGCATAATGGGAGCTTTCGCACTATTGTCTGAGTTAATGCAGCTAGCAAAGTGAAATAATTACCTAATGCTTCTTTCAAAATTTTTTTGATTTTTTTTAGATTTTATGAACAAAATTGTTTCGGTTTCAACAGTGAATCATTATTAATTATTAAAAACAAAAAAACATGCTTTCGCCCCAGTGTGGGTTATATTTTTACAACTATATTTTAATTTATTTATACATATCTATATATTTTTATAATAACTGTTTGTTTCATACAAAGCATGATCCTCGTAAAATAGATGCATTTTTGTGATATCAGGTTCCATTTTTTGTAAAAAAAAGAGCACTTTTCCACCATCGTGCCATACCGTTCTAAGCATGGTCTGAAACGGTTACAATTAAGCCTGTGGCATACTTCTTTTTTATGTGTACGTGAGTGTATGCGTACAGCCGAATACACAACCTTGCAAAGTATACTGCTTTCGATTCATACGCGTACACACGGGTTTTGACGCATGCGCATTATGACATATTGCAATACCTATCCGGGCCTACAGGGGTCAGGTTTTCTTCTACTACCTTGAATCGTTGCTCCCAGGACACGGTTGCAACTTACTGTATTACTGCAAGAAATGGAATGTGCATGCGCGTACTTTGTACTTGAGGTAACAAAATTCTGGCGGTGCACGTACAGTACAGTACTATTCTCATACACTGTACGCTGTCCGATGCGTACACGTAAAAAGGGAACTATACTTCAGCCTTTATGTTTCCACGTGAGCCTGGTTCGACACGGCACGATTACAAACTGTTCTTGGCTCTGAATTTCCGGCATGGTTGTTTTACCGTCTAACCTTTTCTATGTCGCCCTTACAAAATTAACCACAGTTAAAACCAAAAAACCATGGTTACTGTAGTAAAACCATGTTTTTTCCAATAGTAATCAATAAACCAAAAATCCATGGTTACTACTAGAGGTGCACCGATACTAAACCGATACTGGACGATTATTTAAAGTGATATCTGCCGATACCGATTCTGAAGATTAAATTAATATTTCTTAATTTTGTGAATGCTATTAATTAATATTATGATTATTAATATTTTACCTCAAACTGGTGATGTATCTTTGATCGACAGGCTATATCGGCCCTGATCAGTAGCTGTTTCTAAACTATACAGATTAATGGCCGATATATCGGTGCATCTCTAGTTACTACACTTTTACCACAAAAAAAAACATTGATTAATTTTTCTCTAAAATTAATTAATGATTAATTAACTCATTCCTAAAGCTGCGTTCAAACTGCCATTGACTTTGTCGCTGTGAGTCTCCCATCTTTCTCCATGAGGTCATTGAGAGATGTTCCTAATTCTGATTGTCCTTGTATCAGTTATAAACTGCAGTGATGACAGAAGATGAATTAGCTCCACTGCTTCCCATTAGTAGTTGCTCCTAAAAGTCGCTCATCATTTCCATAAAATCGAATAATTCTCAACTTTGTGAGAAGTGTCACTAGACACGCCCATTTCCCATCGCCAGTGGACACTGTCGCTCATGTCTTGCTAAGCCACCATTGAATTAAATGAGATCATGTCACCCTGCTAGTCTTTGTCGGTGTGACCGCAGCTTCAGCTTCCAATTTTTTTTTCTAAATCCCAAGAACTTCTATCGCACGGTGTCATGACCAAGCCGAGAGCCTTACAAGCACAACATGTTACATTGTCTTGCTGCGCTCTGGAAATCGACTTGAATTCCACTCCCAGGCCTTATGTAAATTGAACAGGTGCGATGGGAATAGCACCTATTTAGGTCAAAGAATCCCACATACTATATAGGGCGGATTATGAGCACCGTACTGTAACTCAACAGTGAACCCATCTCACTCTTAAACACAGCAACTGCTAAAAGCAGTCCGTGAACTCCAGGGACGTGCCGTTCCTCGAAGCTCCGCATAGCGTGATGTGTGTTTGCTGTCATCGTGTCAGGAAATTTACAGGTGTGTCCGTGACGCGTGAGTCACAGTTCAGTGTTGCGAAAAGTCTGGTACAGCGGTTGACATACCTTGGACACTCTAAAACGGAGAAATATTGGACGGAGAGCGAGGTGCTATTTATATGCACCCTGCCGAGCTCTGGTCTTCTTCTCCTGTCTTTAAAGGTCAGGCTGATTAAAGATGCACTGCATATCCAAGCTGCGGTGGCAGAGAATTGTAGCTGTTGAAAGAGAGCGTTTATTGATATGTAATAGAGGAAAATCTAGTATTTGTATGAGCATTCATGCTCGTTTGCGGCAATCATATGCGTGGCGTGAGTCTAACGCCACGGATTATGTTCGTTTGAAAACATCATTTTACTAATGGAATGAACGGGATAATCCTCTTCCGCTGATTCAGTGTGAACCCTGGCAATTTTATACCGAGTCTAATCTATTTAATAGCATTTAATGACACTCAGAATACGGTCCATTGACCGGTTCTTGGAAAACTCGGGGACAGATAGTGGTAATCTCTAGCAAAATTGGGTTTGAATGGTGAATAGGTTGTTAGTTTGCTTTTGTTAGCCTCCTCCAAGTCCCAAATAGGCGTGATATGGTACATTTTGAGCAAAAATCCAACTGGCACAAAAACAGCCCACCAGAGTGTATCTGATGTTTGCTTCTAATTTTATAGCAAGGTTTGTGCATGACCGTTTTCTATTCCAACATGACAATGTCCCTGTGTATAAGGCAAGGTTCAAAAATAAATTATTGACTGATGAATTTGAAAATTGTCTTGACTGAAGCCTAAACCCAGGTTTGAGTCAAACACTCATAACCCGAACCCATCAATGACTTGTGCAGGGGTAAAGTCATATCAGACCAGAAAAAAGCCCTTCAAAAACTGTTACAACAAAGATGGAAACAAAATTCTTTAATATTGTATTGTATGGTATAGCATTAATATTTGGTTTAGTTGAAATTACTGGAATAAATAAAAATGTTTATTAGAAGGGAGCGTCCCAATACTTTTGTCCATATAATGCATGTGAAGCTATGTAATGGACCAATGAGATTTCCTGGCAACTGGTGTAAATCACAAGTTCCTCTAAACTTTAAAGTCATAGCCTACTTATTAAAATATTGCCTGTTAATAATTCCTACTGCCATTGCTCAGAGGCGCGGGTGGCAGTGTTTTGTATTTCATCTCTGGTTCCCTCATCATCATTTATTTTTGAACGTTCCGGTTGCCTGATCCGTACCTGCCTCAGCCCCCTTCCACCGGAGTGGTGGTATATCATTCTGTCGTTTCAATAAATAAATTAGTTCCAGCCAAATTATTTTCAAACTTTACCATGTAAGAGGTTTTGTACTCTGCGGGTGCCTCTCTGTACATCACAGACAAAGACGAGCAGTAATTCAAGAACACTGCACTAGAATAATGATGGCAGTTTTCTGTTTTTCCGGCCTGCAGAAATGAGCCAAATTGGGGCTTTATCTAATGTGCTATTGCATATGCATCATAGGAAATTCTGTATACCTTAACACGTCTGAAGTACTTTGATAACTTTATCAGAGCCAGATTTTAAATCGAAACGTGTTGTAGACAGTGATGCATCACTGGTGTACTCTGCTGAACCCCCAGAAAGCATGTCAAAATTATTCATGGGGATTTGCATAATGGGAGCTTTCGCACTATTGTCTAACTGAGTTAATGCAGCCAGCAAAGTGAAATAATTAACACTTCACCAGTAAGTCATTATTCACCATTCAAAGCTTGGGTGAGTAACTAACTAGTACAGCGATGACTTTGTTACTGTAGTCATCCTTAGTACATATTCTCAGAAACAGATTTATTTTATAGACAAAACAAAAGGCTAAGTAGCCTATGGCTGGTTATCACTGTTGCCATTTGTAACATACTACCAGGTTTCTTTTTTTAATTTACATGTAAGTCATTTTTGGACTAAAGCTTATGTCTGCTGCACATACAGTGATCAGTGATCACAGTGTTTCTTTTAAGCCGAGCTCTATCAGAACCAAACAGAGTGTCTTTACAGAAACAAAGTATGGTTTGTATAAGAAATCAAGTTCTCTCATAAATTTACAAAGTATAAAGTTAATAAAATTTTATTTCTGTAACATGTTTCACAATTTTTCATTAATACACATTGTAAAATTTTTTTGAGTCAACTTAAAATAATAAGGTAACCTATCACAAGCACATTTTTGAGTTAACTCAACAAACAGAGACTGAAGTTCACCCAACTTAAAAATGTATGTTTTATGGTGCATTTCCACCGCGGGAATTTTCCCCCGGAAAACTTTGGGGCAGTAGTCGGTGTGTTTCCACCACAGGAACCGGGATCAAAACAAAGTTCCGGGTTAAAATCCCCCCCAGAAAGTCCCTGCTCGTGAGGTAGTACTTTTCCAGAGTTCCGGAAGATTCGGAGGTGGGCCTTGGTCGTTGAATATGCTGATTGGTCGAGTTCACAATTTCATTGGTTGACTACATGCTGCATCGTGTTCCGGTAAAAACAAACCACCATTTTTAAAAGTTTGTTGCGGTGCATGTAGTTTCAGCTGTTTGAAATGGATAAAAAATATGAATGATGGACCGACGACGAGGTCCAGGCTTTATTAAGTGTTTTTGCAGAGGGCGAAATCCAACGGGAATATTGGAAACGATGACCCGCAATGAAAAGGTATACTTAAAAATATTGAGTCGGTTATACAAGCTGGGCATTGTCGCACAAAATAATTATGAGTGTCCATCTCTTTATGTGACGTCATTGTTGTTCGACATTACCGCCCACTAGACTGGGAGGAACTGTCACATGCAGTCCTACGTCACATCACTGATTTGCCTAATCTTCGTGGTACTTTAGTGTCATGAACAGTGTTGGGTGTATCTAGTTACTAAGTAATCAGTTACTGTAATTTAAATACTTTCCCTTGAAAAAGTAAAGTAAGGGATTACTCTTATTTTTTCTGTAATTTAATTAGTTACTTTTGATGTAATTAAACTAAATACTTTGTGTAATATACAGTATGTGTGTGCAATAAATTGACATCAAAATTTAAAGTCTAACTTTAAAATCTGTGCTTTAATGTATAATTCTCACATTTGTAATACTTTGGTCAGTTAATAAAAGTACTTTATGTAGTTTAATATTATTTATTTAAATGAATTAAAAGAGCCCTTTCATGCCTATCCTTGAATCACTTAACTAATCAAGGTTGATGTAGGATATAGAAAGTAATTAGTAATAAGTAACTAAATACTTTTTGGAGAGAGTAATTTGTACAGTAATCTAATTACGCTATTGAATATGTAATTAGTAACTAGTAATTAATTACTTTTTGAGAGTAACTTGCCCAACACTGGTCACTGGTCAGCCAAGTGCAGACAGCGGGTAAGGGGTTAAAACAAACTTTAATAAATAATAAACAAAACAAAAACCCACGTGGGGGTAAAACAACAAAGCACACGGGTATAAAACATGACATCAGGGACAAGGACTAACTACACCTAACCAGACTAAGACAACACTTGAATTAAATACAAAATAACTAAACTACACTGACAAGACAGGAACTCACCACATATGACACACACAATGAACCAGCACAGGACAGAGAACAAAGGGGCATTAAATAAGGGATCAAATCAAGAGGGGACAGGTGTGGGGCATGAACTAATAACGAGCACTAACGGGGAGACAAGAGTGCAGGAACAATGAGAGACCTGGAGAGAGTATGGCGATCCATAAGGGCCAAAATGACCTCCCTCCACATGAAACGAGGTTCTGCCATGGCTCTGCCACATGATCAAGAAAAGCAAGACAAGATGGGGCAGAACCATGACACTTTAGACCTCTATGGAAACGCAGACATCAACAGGTCTGGGGAGAAAAATGTTCCTGGGAAAAACGTTCCTGTGACAAATTGTTCCAGGTAATTTTTCGGGAAATGCGCCATTAGTCATTACTTGTCACAACATAGTCAAGTTTACCTAATGAACAACAGAAAAAAAATTGTTGGCTGAACATAAATAGAGAATAGAGAATATAGATTGGTTATTTAAAAATAATTTATTTGTCTTTTACTACAATTGGACGTGTATTCTGCCGCAAACAGACCAAAACTTTGATCAAATAACTTTTGCATTTACACCGGTTTTGCCATTGTGTCATGCACTTACACCTCAACATTGAACACACAAACCTCAACCATGGTAACAATAAAAAAACATCATTCATTAAAAAAACTCAACAGATAACTAACAGTAACAACAATATTAAAGCATAAATTAAGCCAGCAAGAACTAAAACACTAATATTTAAAAGAAAAACAAATAAGCAATAACAGAATTGAACATGCTGCAATGCATATTGGGATATTTCAAACTCTTGCAATATTGTTTGTTCACAATACACCGTTTTGTAAGTCGGGCAAACTTTCTGATGCATTTTGGCCTAAAACTTGAGAATCTAAGACCAGTCAACAAAATAATCTTTATTAGAAACATGTTTAGGCTAATTTTGTTCAGTATATGCAAAACAATAATTTGACTCCTTTAAAAATTTTATGTTCTAGTTACTTATTTATCTTTGTAGGGAGAACATTTTGCAAGTTGGATTTTTTACAGTGACAGAAAACACATTTAAACAATTAAGAGATGATGAATAGAAAAAAATAGTGATTTTTACTGTTTTGCAATAAGACAGCTTTACATAAAACACACTTAAGCAGTGGAGAGATAAAACATACTGTATGTTCAAAATATAAAGTATATAAAATAAAATAAATATAAAATGCATTGCAAATATTCCATAAGATGTAGACTAGCACTAATAACATAAAAATAAAAATAGACAAAAAAATAATAAAATTAATAAATCCTTGTCTGTAGGTTTGTAACTGGACTGTTATATTTATAGCTCAATAAACTATTATACATTCCAATAAAAAAAAATGGAACTAAGCCAACGGTTATAAAATGCTATATCAAATGCTGGGTTGTTTCGACCCATGGTTGGGTCAAATATGAACATTTCCCGGGTTAATTTAACCCAACTGTTGGGTTTGTTGGGTTTTTACAGTGTGCATTTAGCCGATGCAAAAACTGGCACATCCGTACATGCCAAATGTCAAAAAAGCCAAATCCCAGGCCCCTGCTGACTTGAATGTGTGATAGTGTCATGAATTGAAAACAACTAGCCTACATTGATTTTAAACCATTTTAAGAAACGGACGTGCTTCAGAAATACCTGTAATTCCATCCGAAGGCTTGTACTGTATACCTCATTGCTTGAATTCTTGAATTCTGCTCAACATAAAAATAACTCATACTAAAACTTCACAGTAGTAGTCGTGTGGCATTATTGGTTAAAGCATTGATTCAGCCTGAACATCACTTCTAAAAACTAGAATGTTAGCATTTTTTTCTGTATTTATATGAATGATTCACAAATTGTATATTTTTACCATTACTTCCTGAGTGCAAGGTACAATTTCCCATAAATCACTTGCATTCTAGCTTGTAGATGATGGCAGACATCCAGGAACGGTACAAGCTGCCGGCCATGTGCCAATGATTTATACCTTTAAAATATTTATCATTGTGGACCTGCATGTTTGGAGCAGTGGTGTGTTTGAGGGTGGGATAAGTTTCCCTATATAAAGTGAATTGAAAAAATCGACTTGTATTTAATATATAAAGATTAAATAAACAATTAACCCCAAGCTGGATATTTCCCTGGGGCTGGAAGCAGCTCTCTGTTGTTTTAGTAATGTTAAATTCACTGTCTGCATGCGATGCACTTTGTCATTGTAGCAGCCGCTAATGATGCACAGCGCTTTCTAAAAGATTCACTCGCTGTTAAAACATAACACAATGACACATTCAACAGAGATCAGTGAATCTCGACATCTCTGATGAAATCCGTTACTGTAATTATGAACTTAATAAGAAAATCGTGGCTGTAAAATGTTTAAGACAGTCACCGAACGTCAGCTCTCTATTTACTTCCTCAACGCTAAATTCAAGACGATTGTATACTGGATGCACACAGGGCCTGTGGATAGTCTTTCTTATAAATAAACAACTTTACGCCTCTGCCAGAGCATTTAAAATTCAGACTGTGGTACTGTTGTGTTTGGCAGCCGGCTAACTTTAACAAGGCTTTAAATAATGGAGGTTGCTCGGATCAAAACGCGTTCGTGGCTACTTCAAAGACCTGTTTCAGATGATTATTGTGAATATGGCTTGGAAAACATGAAGGATGATGTACTTTCAGACTCATTCAAGCTTTTATCAACCACGTTCTTGACCCCCGCACTTATCCAGGCTGTCTGGGTTTTTATAAAAGAAAACATCTGTGTTGCTATGAGACCGCTTATATTGTTTGTACATTTCATGCAAACATCTTGAGAGTTTAATTTTGCTTGGTTTTCATTTTTTCTTACTACTTTTTTTAAACCCATACTTGGATAAAATATGGATACAACTTATTTTGGGTTGTTGTTACCAGGGCCGGTCTCGGACACAAATTCAGGCTGGGAAATCCCACACTCATCCAGGCCACAAACCACAAATAGAAACCATGAATCTATTTTTTATTAAATGTATGCTTTGTAATCATCACACAATGCGCCATCAATGCTTAATTAAACTGCCAGTGCATTGTTTATATAAATATAGTAAATACACGTAAATAAATACAGTTTGTTTGAGAAAGTTTCAAGAAAACAAATATAAAAATGTATCATGTGGCCAAACCACAAAAGCACGTTTAAATGATTTATACTAGTCTATCTTAAACTGAAGATTCATTCTATCCTTAGGTTTTATAATAAAACAACAAATACACATTATATGCTTAATTTGTATGTGTGAAACAATTGCATCGTTCTGTCAATAATCTCTCCTGCAATGCTTTATGACTGTTTTCCTTTTAAATGTTATTGACGTTAGAAACGTGAATGTCACTTTTATTGACGGTCCCTAAATTCACAAATATCGAATGTCCAATGTCAAGCCAACGTTTTGTCAGTCTTTTATGGCGTGCTTTGACTGACAAATGTCAAGAGTGCGTCATTGTAGCACGATAGTACGTCATTATTGATGTGTGAGCACGAACCTCTCTGGAAGCACGCAGAATTATTTTGCTCTCGCACAAAACTGGACGCGCGCCCTCAGATGCTCTCCGCTCGCACGCGGAAGATGCTTTCTTCGTACATGGATTTCTTTTGCTCTTGCACAAAATTGCCGTCCAGTTTAGTAGTTTAGAGGGAGAGCAAAAGAAATCCACGTGCGAGCGGAGAGGTTCGGCCAGTCCAGGGCTGGTTGTTACCCAACCTTGGTTTGAAGCAACCCAACATTTTTTTAGTTTATTTTTTTTAGGTAAATGCTGGAAGCATTTAGCTGAATTTTTTGTTTAGATTTTTTAGCTTATTTTTTAGTTAAATGAAAGATCCATTTATCTTACTGTAAGTGTTTTAGGTTTTTTTTTACATCTGAATTGTTTTAGAATTTTTGTCTTACTGTTTAAGTTAAATGCTGAAGCATTTAGCTGTTTTATTTTTTTATCTTAATTTCTTGTTTTAGTTTTTTTTTAGCTTATTTTGTTAGTTAAATTCTGGAAGCGTTTAGGTAAATTATTTTTGTTTCATTTTTTCTTATCTTAATTTTTTAGTTAAATGATAGAAGCATTTAGTTTAAGTGTTTTAGCTTGTTCTATCTTAATTGTTTTAGAATTTTTATCTTACTTTTTAAGATGGAAGCATTTAGCTTTTTTTGTTTTTTATCTTAATTTCTTGTTTTATATATATTTTTAGCTTAATATATTTTTACATTTTATAGTTTTTTTTTGTTAAATGATAGAAGCATTTTACTTAAATGTTTCAGATTTTTTATATAGTTTTTAGTTAAACACCGAAAGCATTTACTGTAGGTCAATTTTTTTAGCTTATTTTTTTTATTAAATGCTGGAAGCATTTCTTAATTTCTTTATTTTTTAGCTTAATTATTTTGTTAAATACTGGTAGCATTTAGCTTAATTTTTTTAGCTTAATTTTTAGTTAAATGCTGGAAGCATTTGTTCTAGCTTAAGTATACTGCCAACTTTTTAAAAGTGTTAGATTTTATTTTGAGTTGCGCTTGCCCGAGCAAAATAATGATATTGTGCTAAGCTTGGTTTTCAGGGTGTTGTTGCTATGTGGTTGCTACAATCTTCTGGGAGGTTGCTATGGCGTTGCTAGGTACTAGCAGTTACTGTGTGTTCAGTTTTTGATGCCCTTGTACAATTTGTCTTTTGCTGTTGTGATTGCTTCCATTGTTCCTAATTTGTAAGTGGCTTTGATTAAAAGTGTCTGCTAAATGTAAATAGTAAATAGTAACTATTCAAGTTCCTATATGACCTAGTTCCTAGTCCATTCCATGTCCCAAAAAGTTATGAGCCAAAATATAGGATGCCCATCTGTAAGCTTTATGTTATAGCAGTATTAATTGTGATACATGCCTTAGCAACCAGCACTAATTAAAATCTCACCCCTATCGCTCTATGCATATATGTCAAGTATGTCTGCTTGGGCAGGGTTTGAGGTGGAGGCAGGTTGGGGTTATTATCTCGCTGAAGATAAGTGCTGTCGGTACGAATTAGGCTCAGCTCAGAGCTGCCTGTCAATGTTAACCCGTAGCTTTCTCATAATTAATCACAGAGCGGGACAGATCCATACTTCTATTTACATGGCAGGACTGGAGCAGATGTCACAAGACATTACTCAAAAATAGACATTGTAATAAATCACGCCGCCAGTAGATCGAGAACCAGGCTATGGATGTGTAGGTTTGTTCAGCGTCTTTAAAATGAAACCCAAGTCATTACACTGAACACGTGTACTTGTGTTGCTTTTTTGTTGTTGTGTGCGTTGTAGAGATGTGGGAAAATCCATATGAAGAAAAATAATGATCTGCTTAGTATCTCAGTTGTTTCTGCTAAACAACAATGAGACTTTTGCTTAGAATCTTGCTTTTAAGTATAAAAATCTCAGCAGTGTCTCAAGATTTTCAAATTAAACAACATTTTTTAAATTTATTTTACAATAAATTCTACAATATTATTTAGACAACAGGTTGCGCATTTGTAATCAGCCTTATACCTGTTACTATATGACAACAAACTGTCTCATTTGCCAGTTTAGATTTGCCTCTTTGTTGATCCTTTCTTGAGAAACATCTGACACAAAGACAGCATCTCATTTAAATTGTCAGTCATTTTATGAACTACGTATAAGCAACATCAGCGCAAAACAGTTTTCCTCTTGTGTTGGTTTTTACTTGAAGGAAAAAATTACGAGAATAAATTCTGTCTGCCGTTTCCAAATGTGAAGAGACACCTGGCGTGTCGGATAAAAGCCTGTGACAAAACTCGATCTTTTCTCATCTCAGTTAGCACTTGTTTGGGGGTGTGATCACGCAGTCAAAATGCGAAATATCTAGGAAGTGAGAACACCGTATCTTCATCCAGAAAAGAAAAAAGATTTTCAATAGAAACGTTTTACAGCTACGGCAAGAAGTCGAACTCTCCCGCTATTAAAAAACCATGGCTCATGTCAGTGTAGACCGTTTCAAAGGCCTTATTCAGCATAGCATGAATAATTCATCACAAGAAAAAGAACGCAGATTTCTCAAAACAGTGAGGACAGGATTTAATACTGAGTGATTTTGCAAACTCAAAGCATCGCTTTGACCGTGGCATAATGAGGGTAACCTCCGAAAAGATTTTCTGAAGTCCAACTACCCACGCGCTGGTCGTGACGTCAAACTATAACTGGGTTTATAGCAGGTGTCATGCGTTTTTATAAAGAGATTTCATTAAGATGAGACTTATGATGAAATATTGCACAGTATTAAAATAAGCTTTAGGCTTTGGGCTGTGGGCGAACTCCTGTATACTCCTCACCAGATGTGCCACATTTTGTATGCTGGACGCCCGCAAATACTCAGTTTTCTTTAGAATTGATTTATTAGAGAACGAGGGGTCGTGAGATCAGCCATCTGCCCCGTGGATTGAACATTTCTGCCCCGCTGCCATCCATCACTACTGGACAGATTACAGATGCTTAGATCTGAGGAGGTCTGCCGCTTAATGAACCTGGAGTGTGGGGTCTATGGCATGAGAACGGCTCACGGTTTCACTATCCTCATAAAACCTGTGCCGTACCCTCACTTCATAATGTTGTAGGGGGCAAAGGGGGCAATTTTTGTCCCCTACAATTGTCAATAGAGGGTCATGCCATGAGCACTCAGTGGCAATTACCCAGAAATCCATGTGCAGGTTGACAGACCACATACAAGCACTTATTACCGTCTTTGAGACATGAGACGTGTGGGTGCACAAAGAAGTTATAGAAAAATACCTTCGTAACTGAAAATCTGACACCGAAAAGAGAAAGTGATGTCTTTTCCAAAGTAAAAACTTTACATCTGTTTTTTTCTGATCTAAAATGGTACAGTTTTTTGATAACATTAAAAGTTAAGAGAATTGCATAACCTCAAGGCCAAAATAGTGACAGTTCTTAGCTTGTTCTATGAAGGGTTTGAACCGTGTATGGATGGATGGACAGATAGATAATGCAGAATAATGCATAAATAGTTGAATTACACTAACATCACATTTAGGCAGCAAACGCTTCTTTCCAAAGCGATAGCACAGTGAAGCCATATATACATAAATGCATAATTATGATAGATGGATAATTGGATGAATGAATGGATGCATAAATAGATAAATGCATATATTAATTGTTCAAATGGATCAATTAAAGATTATGTTACCTTGGACCACCAAACCTCTTAAGTAGCACAGGAATATTTGTAGAAATAGTTTGGGTCAAAATTATCGATTTTTCTTTTATGCAAAAAAGGATATTAAGTAAAGATCATATATTTTGTAAATTTCCTATCGTAATAACTTTATTTTTCTGAGTGGATGCAGGAAAATCGCTAACAAGAATGGCTGGAAACACTCCTTCAAACTTCACTCGCTGCTGCCCGCTCTTTGGAAATTACCCACTCAAGGTTTGGTATCTATGTAAAGCTTAGAATAGCTGCTTTCGGGTTCATTTATTCTCCACAACATCATTACAGCGGTAAGCCAATAGAGATCTTTAAAACAAACCTTAGCAACAGCCTGCTAAAGCGCCTCTGATGGTAAACTTTGAAGTTATTTTCTCAATATTTAATTTTTTTGTTGTTGTCCAGGGTCACATATGGATAAATAGATGAATGAATGAATAAATGGATGGAAAAGTAGAAGAATGAATGGTGAAATGAATGGATGGAGGGATGATAAATAGGTGAACGAATGGAGAAATTAGTGGATGGATGGATAAATAGATGAATAGAGAATGAATAGATCAAGGGATGAATTAATTGATGGTAGATCTCTGGAGTATTGAAGGTATTCCCACACAGTTGCTGATGTTGGATGTGTCATGTATGGATGGATAGATTATAGAAAGTGAAATGGATGAATGGGTATAGAGATAAATGGATAGATAGATAAATAATTGGATGGATAAAAGGATGAATAAATACGTGAATGAATGAATGAATTAATGAATGGATAAATGCATAGATAAATGGATTAATGGATCAATAAAAGATTCATTGAATGGATTGATGGATGAAGAAATACAGTACATTAAGAGATGGATAAATGGATGGATGGATAAATAGATAATAGATAAGGAATGGAAAAATATTGCATCAATAAATTAAAGAATACTTTAAATGGATAAATAAATGAATGAATAGATCAATAAAATGATGGATGGATGGATAGATAGATGAATGAGTAGATAAATGGATGGATGGATGGATGGATGGATGGATGGATGGATGGATGGATGGATGGATGGATGGACAAAAGAATGGAGAAATGAATGTATGGGTGTATAAATAGATGAATGAATGCAGACATGAATGTACGAATGGATGATGAATGAATGGATGGATGAAAGATAAATGAATGAAGAAACTGATGTACAGTATGGATGAATAAATATATGAATGAATGGAGTAATAAAATGATGAATTAATAAACTGATAAACGAATGGACGGATGGATGGATAGATAAAAGAATGGAGAAATGGAAGAATGAATGGAGAAATGGATGTAATGATGGATGATGAATGAAGAAATAAATGTACAGTATGGATGAATAAATTAATGAATGGAGTAAGGAATGTATGGATGGACGATGAGTTAATAAACTCATAAACGGATAAATAGATGAATTGAGAAATGAACGTATGGAATGATTGATTGATAAATTGATGAATAAATGGATCGATAAAAGAATGGATGGATGGATGGATGGACAGAGCTCTGGGGTATTGAAGGTCTTCTCACACAGTTGCTCAGCTTTTGTTTGGCATTTTCTACTGAGCAGGCAGATGTCTATGTGTGATTACAGAGGCCTGTTGCCTTGATTTCTGGCACACAAACACTGCAGAAATGTCTAATGATAATGAATCATTAGACTAACATTTGTGGAACTTTGAATGCCTGGAATTCAGCCAAAGTGGAGCGCACATTCCCATCAAGCTTTTCACATGTGAATTGTCCTTAGAATTGAACAGGACAATGGCAAGCCTGCCTTCCTCTGAGGACTGTTACCCAGAAACATAACATTGAACATATAAAATATTTTCTAGCTTGGAAAATGTGGGAAAAACATTTAAGTAGCATTTGGAGAATTCATAATTGTTGTTTTTCTTATTTGAGTGTACAACGGTTTTTTAATCAAACAATAATTTCAAGCTCCAATATATAATTCCTCCAAACATTTTTAACTGTGAATGCCACAAATTAATTGGTTGTCCTCATTAACTCAAACTCTTGTTTTCATAAACATCGATTTCCACAACATGCGGATTCCGACGGCGCTTTTCCGTGGCAATTCATACATTATTAATTGTTGATGACATTATATGGTAGGATAACGGTGAGCGTTTTCGCAACCATGGGGTTTGAATCTGTGATCGGAAGGTGTCCATGTGTCTGCAGGGATATTCTGAGAGTGAACTCTCGGTTAGAGGTCGGTGATATTTCGCATCATTACTAAGATACCCAAGGACATAGTGTTTAATTTTTCATGCCACACTGAATCCAGGATGCACATTATTAAAATATGGATCACCATTCTGTTCCCAGCATGCATTGCGGGTCTGCAACACTGGAGCTGCTTAATGTGCAATGTTGGTGTTCATGAAATTCTTTACTCATAAACAAAAATTGTGTCATTATTTATTTACTCTCATATTTTGCAAAATGTCTTTGTGGTTTTGTGTCTATTCAATTGAAGTCAAAGGGGGTCAATGTTGTTTTCTTACCAACGTTCTTCAAAATATCTTCTTTTGTGTTCTGCAGAGGAAAGAAAGTAATTCAGGTTTGAAATCAAATGAGGGTGAATAAATAATGAAACAAAAAAACATTTTTTGGTGCACTATCCCTTTAACTGGCACCTTGAAATTGCAGCGGTCAATAGATGTTTAAGATGATATGGCATCTAGAAATAAGTTTAAATGTTTTCGGAAGTGATCTCCGACCTCTTTCTCCAGGGCCGGTTATAAAACCTAATCATCTTTAAAGTGGGCAGAACGCAGATGGAGATTCAATGGATTGCTTTGCGCATGAAGTATATCAGCCAAATCTGTTTGAGCGGGATTGTTTGTCTTTCTCATTTGAATTCCTGCTGGGATACTTGAATAAACTATTCTAATCACTGAGGTGGAAATGTTGACGTATTAGCCAACAGATGGACGACAATTACTATTTCAGTCATCCGCAGCTGCAATATGAGCTGTTGGCCGGATAGTCAAATAGAGTCAGAAATGTCGTAATTACGAGTTACGTGCACGTGAATGACCAAGCGAAGTCTAATTCTCCAGTTGGAAACTAGGATGATACCTGACATTAGCCGGTTTTAGTCAAAAACGTCAGGCTCCCTAAAGCAGCACATGGGTTAAATCTAGCTTGCAAAATAGTGATGTTCATTTCACATGGAGGGCATTTCTTTAATCAGAGATAGCATTTAATAGCACTTTTCAGCAAACATTACCCAAAATGGCATCATAACATAATTAGTATCATTAGGTAAGAAAAGTCTCGGGGTCTGACCTGATCTGATAATCTCATCTAAATTCACATCAGGAGGTTTCCGGCTAATGATGATGTTTGACATTTGCGAAAAGCACGATTCGCAATTCACGCTCGTAATACTGCAAAGATGGAAGAGACAGGGTGATAATGACAGCGACGGCGGTTTTCAGCGCCGTATTAAAACTAAGACCTTCAACTAGAACACTTACAGTATTGCGGGAGAGAAACATCTAGGTTTACTCTGCTTTAGGAGGAAAAGGGATTTTTAATCTCGAATGAACCTGTATGCTCCATGGAAATTACATCACATTCAGATTGATCAGTTATCTGAATGTGCTGGCATCGTCTGTGTTATGAGGAATGATATGATTGATATATGAGGAATGAGTCATTCCTTGTGAAGCACTAGAACATTCATTCATTTTGAGTGCTTGCTAAGGTTTTGAGTGTAGATTTTTCCTAACATTTAAACTCCAAGACCTTATCCAAAGCTATTGGACAGGCGCAGTTTTCTGTTCTTTGTTACCTGTTATTTAAAACAAAAAGGGGACAATTCCTAGGATGATACAGTAGGGCCATAATTTCAATAAGCAATAGGCATTAGCTATGTTATAGTCATGAAGCTATGTGCACACAAAAAAAGGTTCATACATACAAAAAGGTGATAATGCTACAGTAAAATCTGTTTGTTGGTTAACTGGAAAACGTACTCAGTTACTAATGTAACCTCGGTTCCCTGAGATACGGGAACGAGTACTGCGTAGCAGGACGCTATGGGGGAAAACTCCTTTTTCGCCGATGACTGAAGCTTTTTAATAACGCAGTGAATACTGCATGGTCATTGGTTCATGCAATGTAAAACCTTGAACCAATGGCAGCGAAGCTGCACTAACCTATAGCGATGGAGCCCGCCACATTGGGCAGGGCTCATGGCTCTATAAGCAGGCACATCACCATTGGGTCCTCATGTTACTTCGATTGAAGCAACTACCAGCTGCAGCTTCTAAGCACGGCCAAGAAAGCAGTTCTCGTTCCCGTATCTCAGGGAACCGAGGTTACGTTAGTAACCGAGTACGTTCCCTATCGATACTCTATGGGGAACCAGTATAATCCCACCGTGCTACAAGAGGAATGATAAACACCAGTTTACCAGCACTCTTTGGTGCGGTCACCGAAGCAAACAAAGAGCTGTTCCGACCGCCTGAAGGGGGCAGAACGCTCAATGTAATCCTTCAGTGCTCTGACGGGACAGAGCAGGTTCAGCTCCGGGTCCTGCTCGGAGGAGGGGAGCGCAGAAAGCATCACTACCTGTGCTCTAAACGGGGTAGAGAGCACCTTAAGGTATGTAGCCATGCCTTGGTTTGAGGACCACCCTAGAGTCGTCAGGCCCAAATTCAAGACAGGAGGGGCTCACAGAGAGTGCCTGTAAATCGCCCGTACGTTTATCTGATGCCAGAGCTAGAAGCAGAGTGGTTTTAAGCGTTAAGGGACGGAGGTCCAAAGACTCAAAGGGAGAGCTCTCAACACTGTGGGCAGATCCCATGTGGGAACAGTGAGGGGGCGAGGAGGGCAGAGCCGCCTGGATCCCTTCAAGAAACGAACAACCAAGTTGTTCTTACCCACCGTTTGGCCTGCTATGGGGGCATGGGAAGCCGAAATAGCAGCCACATAGACCTTGAGCATGGAAGGGGAACGACCTTAATCCACTAGCTCTTGGAGGAAGGACAGTATCAACGATATGTCTCCAGATTCTAGGACTGTGCCGCGAGCTGCACACTAGGTGGAAAAGGCAGACCACTTGAGGGTATGGAGCCGTCTTGTGGACGGAGCTCTAGCCTGAGAGATAGTATTCATGACACTCCCGGGGAGGTGTGTAGGCTCCCATCGAGAGGCCAAAGGTGCAGAGCCCACAGCTCGGGCTAGGGGTGGCAAATCGTGTTGCCTGCCTGAGAGAGGAGGTCCCGTCTCAGGGGAATAGGCCATGGGGCTGCTACAAGCAGCTGAGACAGTTCCGCAACCCAAGGCTGGTTTTTCCAGAGTGGGGCTACGAACAACACCTTGTGCACCTGTTCTCTGATCCGCCTGATCATCTGCGGTATGAGAGCGATCGGGGGGAAATCGTAGAGGAGCCTGTTGGGCCAGTTGTGGGCCAAGGCGTCCCTGCCCTTCGAAAAAAGTAAGTTGGGCAATAAGCGTTGTCTTCTGAGGTATAAAGGTCGACTTCTGCCTTGCTGAAGATCTCCCAGATTTTCTGAACCGACAGAGGATGGAGCGTCCATTCATCTGAAGGGACATTGCTCCGAGATACCACTTGTGTTGGAGGCATCTGTGTACGATGTGCCTGTTTATATAGCCATAAGCCCCGCCCAATTTGGCGGGCTCCATCGCCATAGGTCCGTGCAGCTTCGCTGCCATTGGTTCAACGTTTCACTTTGCACGAACCAATGGCCGTGCAGTATTCACTGCGTTATTAAAAAGCTTCAGTCATCGGAGAAAAGGGAGTTTTCCCCATAGTAACCTGCTATGCAGTATGAGTGAAGTATCGATAGGAACCCCTTTTTATGTATAATGAAAAACTGTAAAAGATAAGCAAAAACGTGTATTTTCAATCTAAAATATTGTAAAAATGTGTGTTTTTTCAAGTAAATACAATATATTTTAGAGTGAAAATGGCATGAAGTCGGCATGAAACAGAATGTGAAAGAGAGTGAAACGGCTTCTGACATAAAAGAAATGTAGGTAATTTATAAAACATACTACAATTTACCATTAAAAAATGAGAGGTGTCAAATGTAATTTCACTTATATTTTAAAATTTACTTGAAAAAATATAATGAAAAATTAAAAGCAAGGACATTAAAAAAATTCCGGTGTTAATCTTCACCTTTGATATTTCAATTTTCCAAAAAGTATTGATTGAATGTACTGCTAATGGAAACACATTATAAATGTAGGTAAAAACATAGTTTAATATTTGGTTTAAAAATGTACAATTAATAAAATATATGTTGAAAAAGGGACATTCCCATTTGTTACCAGTTATGTACATTATGGGTGGTCTGTGTTGCTGTACTTTTTGCCACCTGTAATAAGGTTGTAAAATGCGTATTATACAAAGCAGATTTATATTAATAGTTATATCATAAACAGCTAAGGAATAAATTGAGGGATCATTCCACATTTTCAATTAATTAGCATTTCTAGAAGTATTGTAGCCATTCCAGCAGTGTCTGTTAAATTTGAACAAAGTCAAACCTCAGAAGTGACTTAAAGTCATCCAACAGCAATATGAAATGCTGACAGCATGACAAGACACGTGAAAACTATCATAAAAAGATCATTTTTTAATCTTTCCTAAATTAAAAAGTGAAGATTCAATAATATAGATTCATATTCGCTTAAAAGTGCATTTTTTCCCTATTTGAGGTCTGAAAAAATACAGAGCATCTTTTCTGTTGTTTTGACCTGTTTTTGTTTCCGTTTTCATTTTCTGCAGAAAAATGTTTAATATTTTAATGTTTTCATTTGAAATTTGGAAGGAATATTGTTAATAGTTTACAGAATGAAACACAAATGATAATTTGACCTAAACACATACCTATAAATAGTACATTTTAAATTAGGAAAAACTGAAAATAAATTTGTAAGGGTTTCTTAATTTTTTCCGTCCCTGTATATCAGTTAATAAAATGTACAGTTAGATATTGTTAAATATACAAAACATTTCTGCAATGCATGTACAATGTTGCCACAACGTAGGATGGAGCGTCCATTCTTCTGAAGGGACATTGCTCCGAGATACCACCTGTGTTGGAGGCATCTGTGTACGATGTGCATGCTTATATAGCCATAAGCCCCGCCCAATTTGGCGGGCTCCATCGCCATAGGTCCATTGTTGTTTAACAACAATTATTATTGTAATTCCAACTGGTGATCTTGAAGTCTCTGAAAATACACACTGTAGCTTTAAATGTTCTGTTTATCCACCCAGTGTTCTAGTTTCTGTTGCTTAAGACTAAATCAAGTTAAATCAAGTCCAGTCATGTGGCGACGGACTCTATTGTGTATTCACTAATTGCCTCAGAAGCACTTCCTGTCAATCACCGCGAGGTCCATCGTACGCTCTGTTTACACAAGCCCAGCACACCGACTTGCTTTCAGCTGTAAGTGTTGTCTCCTTCAAAACTCCCTCTCTTTGCCTTTCTGTCTCCAACAACAACAACAGCAGGGAGTGAGCCGTAAGGTCAGACCTCCTCCAAACATCTAATACATGGCCGAGCCCACCTGCCTCTCATCTCTCTGCTTCTCCAGCCTGCTGAGAAGATGACCAACAAAGAAAGAGAGATAGTATGTTATGCAAGAGGAAAAGCATGTCCATGCCCACCCTCCCTTTTATGAGGTACTGACGCAGGACTGTCAGATTCTCACCGCTGGTCTTCCTTCGAGGGGCCTGCACTTGGAGATACAATATGACAGAGAATGTCACGTCTCGATGCAAGTTGGTCTTGAAGAGGTGGATGACCGGCGCTGGGCTACCACAGGCTTCACACACTGTTCACAGATGCACAACCTTTCATAATTGCCTCGAGGCACTTTTCTTTAAATATATATTTTTTTGTGGACATGAAAGTTATCTCCAGCTGAAGGCTTCATGTGAAGAGTGAAATCGAAGGATAATATCACTCTCAATATATGAATGCTTGGGTCATGTCAAAAGGTGTATGTATTGATCGGATGTACTGCTGATGGAAAGCACATTTTTAAGAGTAGGAGAAATCAGCTGGAGAGAAATGTCTGTGCAGCGACCATCTGCAGTTCCAAATGTTTTTGTTTTCTTGTTGTTTTTGATAAACCAAACACTGTTTGAGTATTTAACTAAATTATTTTTATGTTTTTGCATGAAAAGATCCTTATAGGCATTAAATTGTATAATGCAGTACAGTGCAAAAAATGACATTCTTACTGAGCATTTTTGTCTTGTTTTTAGTAAAAATTAGGGGTGTAACGGTTCTCAGTAAAAAATTGAACTGCACGGTTCTCCACCAACGGTTCGGCACATCTTAAATCTGATGACCAGTGGCGGAGCCAGAGGGGGATCCAGGGTGGCACTGAACACCCCTGACATCCAATTGGCCACCCTGGGTGTCACCCCAAAATTTGATTCGCTACTTATGTTGATTGACATCTGATTTCACTTTTCGTTGAACAACGCTTTTATTTTGACGTTCGGGGCCCATGCTTGCACGTGACATCACCGCACACGAAATTCAAGCGAGTCTAGTTGAGAATGAGAACGGAAAAAAGTTGTGCGAATTTCACACACGAAGTAGGTCAACATGCCCCTCTTGTCGAGTATCTTAACAAACATAGTAGGTTATGTCTTAAGTGCACGGACGAAACGGACGAAAAACAACGCATGTGTACAGTATCAGTGTACTGGATCTGTTTCATTCCTCTTAAAGCGACAGCAGCATATTCCCGCTGTCTGTTAAAAGTCAAGGAAATCACTCACCGCTTGTAGCTTCTGTAACTGCAATTATGATTCATCTTTATTTAATTTGTACATATGCAATGTTATGTTTTATTTGATTACTTTAATCCATTTCTACCTTGAAAGGTATATATACAGTATCTTATTTTCTTTTCTGCTTTGCTCTGTTGTTTTATTTGTGCTGTTACTTGTAGCTTGATTATTTGTTCTTATTTTTATTTGTCAGTAGTCCCTTTTCCCTGAACATAGCACAAACCGAACCGAAACCGTGACCCTAAAACCGCTACACAAACCAAACTGTGAGTAATTTGAACCGTTACACCCCTGGTAAAAATATCAAAAACTTCTTAAATCAATATATACAATTACTTGACAAGAAAAGTGACCTAAGAGATCTAGTCTTGTTTTATGAAAAATAATATAAGAATAAAGGAAGTTTATGTTAAAAACAAGCAAAAATATCTGGCAATGGGGTGAGAAAAAGAAACTTGAATTTAGGTTGACCTTTTTCTCAAGTACCTAATCCAAGTTTATTTTTCTCACCCCATTGCCAGATTGCTTGTTTTTACCATAAACTTACTTGATCCTTATATTTTTCTTCTTAAAAAGAGACTAAATATTTAAAAAAATTGTAGCACTGATTTTCTTAGTTTTGCAACAAACAAAAATACAATTGAGTAATTTGAAGAATCAATAATAATTGGCAACATTACAAGGCATTACTTGTTTTTGGTCTATTTATTCCCGCCCTGGTGATCAAACTGTTTCCTAAACTTTCGGACGGTAAAGTAAATTAAAATAAAGTTTTCAACATTGCAAGCATGCAGTGTCAGTCACTTTAATGTGTTGCTCACTTTAAAATAGGATTGGAAATTTTTGTTATTCTGTCAAAGCGAATACTCAAACTAATAAATCAGGAAACGTCAGGCTGTTTCTTTTAGTAAAATGACACATTTGACATTAAATTATAGAAATAATATAAAAACTGAGTTTCTCTTTGGCACAAATGCCTTTTTGGTTCTTGTGCACTGATCTTCTTTATAAGAGCATAATATAGAGCATTCATAATTTATACTATAGATGTACATAACTTTGTTTTGCTTTATAAAGACATTTTGATCTCTACAGCATCCGTGTTATTTCATAATTTATGGTCATAAATTATTACTTATTTTGTTCAGTTGCAGAAACTTTCAAGCATGTATAGCTAATACTTGTGAACAAATATGAAAAAATCGATACTGGTGTGGTTCAATACAGGAGACCTTCAAAAAACCCACTGAGGGAAAAAAAATCTGAATGCTTGTGAACTTGTACCCCTTGGCAGATCCAATTCTGTGCTTGACTTTGCGAAGTCTCTCACAAACAGAACTGAATCAACTTGAAGTGCAGTGAATTTTTTTGTCTCGCACCATTTTTTTCAGCTCTCTATAAATATCCCTCGAGTCTAGCGCAATGACAGTGACACACACATTGTATCATCAAATTTCTCCCGTAAACACAACTGCCAGCTTAAATTCAGCCAAGGTGTTCACAAGCCTTCGGCCAGCATTTCTTCAACCAGTAGTTTACTTCCAGCTGCACTAGACATGACAAATACCCCCCGACTTACTGAAATTTCTGGATAGTGCAACCCTTTCTTTTATTGCGTTTTGGTTAATGTAAGCACTTCATTATTCTTTGCAGTGCCTTGGCAAAAGTATTCAACGAAAGACAAACACTACCGATCAAAAGTTTAGGATCACTTGTCAAAAATGTTTCCCATGGTCTTAAAAATCCTTTAAAGGGAATACGGGGATAGAGAGATGCATGGCTTAATGTATAAACAATGGCGTTGACTTTATAAAAGTGAAATAAAAACTGTGTAACTGTCACAGACCGCCAGTTTTGTTTTGCGTAAAAATAATTGACGTCAAATGGTTTTGTGTTCCACAGACGTAAGTCAATCATACAGGTTTGGAATGGCACAAAGCATGTTCGTAAAGTTAAGCAGGGTCGTTGTCCTCCTTCTCAAATGTGATGAATCGCTATAGAAGTGACAACATATACAAACGTTACTGCGCATGCCCTTAACTTCTGGTACACATTCACAAACAATAGAGTGCCTGTAGATTATTTCTGATAACAAGCAAAAGAAACCGAGAAGAACCGTTACTTGGCTAAAATGTCTTTCCATTATTTTGAAACTCAGCCGCTAGATGTCAATGTACCATGTGGTTTCTTTGAATGCGACCAAATTACTGGGCCCATTCAACAAATTGTTTTTTTAATTAAATGAACATACAACAAAATTCAACAAATCGTTTATTTAATAAAATTATTATACAATAAAATAATAATATAATTTAATATTGACATTAATTAAAAAATATATAAATTGTTATATTATTAGACAATTAAGCACAGACTGGAAGTTAACTGCAGTTCCGGTGCGCGCGTCCGATGAAACAGTCTATGGAGCAGTTATCAGGGGTTCACTAAAACTGGTTATAAACCACCTCGACAGACTGAAAGGTCGGTGGTCGTGTGTGTGTCGCATCAACTCTCTGACGTACTGTAAATGGCACAGACGTGTTAAAGGTCAGTTGCGTGAGGTAGCAAAGTACATTTTGACAGCTTTATTAAAGAGTGTGAATTTGCCCCAGGGCCCATTATAGACATGACTCAAGACATGACTGCAATTGCAAAGTTGTCTGTACCTAAACTTTTATTTTTTACACATTTATTTTTGTTGCATTTTCTCCAGTGAATACTTCTTCTGAAAGTCACCTTCTGTATAGGCATATATTGAACCTAAGAAAATCTTGGCCTCAAAGAAATCTATCGAATGCTTCTACTATTATTATAGTACAATACAAATTATAAAACAGTAAAGACATCTGTGACAACTTGCCCCACTGAAAGATACTCTTGACCACTCACTAAATGTATGCTTGTCTGATTTTATCGTGTTCTTTTTGTTTACAAAACAGCTTTAGCAAAAATGTGATGATATTGGGAATGTAGTTCAGGCTCCTCGGAGAATAGAAATCACAACCATTATTCTCATTTAGTGGATTTTAGAACTAAAAGAAAACACAGTAAACCACTGTTAGAGGAAACACACATTTGTCCAAATTATAGTCGCTGAGTTTTACAGTAATGCACAGAGACACAGTCATAACTTGAATGTGTGCATGTGTGCGTGTGTGTGCGTGCGTGTGTGTATATTTTCTAGGTACTGTACAAATGTTTACAAACCCAGACGTGCATTTATTGCTTTGAAATCCTCTCCTGTAATTCTCTCAGGATCTTTGCTTCATTGGTGTTTGTTTTGAGAGCCAAAAATAGGATGATGCACGTTCTTGGTTGTCGTTTTCCCCGGTGTGCTGATAATAGATTAAAGAGGTATAATTTCACAAGCGAACAGACTAATAGACTGAAAATCAGTGCAGGTGTTTCTGAAGGTGCTGAATGGTGGTGAGAAACACACGTTTTTTTTAAGTACAGGACTTTAGCTTTAAAGAAGTTATTTACATATTGTTTTCATTGTTTCATGAAAGTTGTAAGAGCAACAATATATGTCATATTATATTATATGCTATTTAATTAAGAATGTTAGTAAAGATTGACAAGGTTTTGGAAGTTAATTTGTGAAGCTTACATTTACGTACATTTATTTATTGTTTCAGATGCTTTCATCTAAAGCGACAAGCAAAATGAGGAAGCATGTAACATCTCACCTTAAAGGGACAGTTCACCCAAAAATAAAAATTCTGTCATCATTTATTTTATATGTCCTTTAAAGGGGTCATATGGCGCAAATACGTGTTTTTCTGTGTCTTTGGTGTGTTATTTTGGTGTGTTATTTTGGTGTGTATATAAGTTGCCCATGCATGAATTTGACACGTAAAATTGCACAAATTTAAGTGTCAGAACAAAAGATGCATTCTATCTAAAAGCGAATGCTCACCCAGACCTGCCTGAAACGCCTCGTGTAACCACACCCCCACAAATCTACCTCAGTTCATGGTATGATTTGACTAAGACCGCCCAAATGTATACGCAAGTAAGGTAGGCGTACCTGTCAGTACAATTGCTTTGGAACCTGATGTTCCAAAAGCATGAGAGGCGGGGCAAAGAGGAGATACAAACAAGCACGGTATGTGGAAAATACAACGTTTTTTAACCTTAAATCGTGTATACACATTGCATTACATCTTAAACAAATGATAATATTCATTTAGCTGTGTCATATGACCCCTTTAAAACCTGTATATTACTCTTTTTTTTTCTGTGGAACACAAAAGATATTTTGAGAAATGTCTTCATGGTTTTGGGTTCATACAATGGAAGTCAATAGGGTCCAATGTTGTTTTTGTTACTAACATTCTTCAAAATATCGTTGTGTTCTGCAGAAGAAAGAAAGTCTTATAGCTTTGGAATAACAGGAGGGTGAATAAATAGTGACAAATTTTTATGTGAACTATCCCTTTAAGTGTCAACATTAAACAAAATATACAAAGCTGTGTTTACTAGTAGAAATTATGATGAAACTGGGTTTGTTCTTGACCGAAAGTTTCATATTTATAAACAAACCTCCATAAACCCCTTTCATCTAAAAAGATGAAGGAATATTTGATTTTCGTGATATGACCCCTTTGTGTCATTCTCAAAGCCTCTATGCCCATTTATTTCAGCTTTCCATTTTTACACCCTGTAACTTGTACTGTATCTCTCAAGCAGTCATTGAGTAAGGAACAAACAACCATGGATTTTTTTTCGTCACCCATTTGAAATCAACAGACACCAGTAAACTGAAGGTAATGATGATGAAGCTCCTGCCGTCTTGGGAAGCTGATTTGGATTACCCTTCCTCTTTGTAATTCTGACAACACAAATGAAGAAGCATTCACTTTCCTCGCTCGCGAGGAGCAAACATTAATTAATCACACTAAAGGTGCGACAACCTCCCTCTGCACTCATTTGAGAAAGGACAGCACCTAATTTTTACAATTGCTCACAATCCAGAAACCCACTGTAGCTTTGGTCCGTCCCGCTAGGCTCTTACCTGTTGTAGTATCCGCGAAAAAGAGAAGTTAATGGAATTGTTCGAAAAAATAGTTTGAGAAGTTTCCTCATTATTTGACTTGAGAACCCGAGTTGAATCAGATTGTTTATGTGGTACCGAGCGCACGGGTCATCGCTCAGTCCCACTGTGCATGTGGGCTTCAAAGCGCAGACTGACGTTTACTGATGCGCTCCCAACATGCAGGGCAAAAGGTGAGCCGTGGCCGAAACGTCTTTGCAGCTGGCGTAATTAAAGCTTCGCTGTACCTCACATACAGCTCTGATTTACAACTAATGATGCTGGAGAACTCCATGCTGACAAATATGTGTAAAAAACGCTTGAAATGATGGGCCACGCTGATAATGCGCTGTGACGGCACGGAGAGATGGTCTATTGATCACACGTTCAGTCGAGGATCTTCTGCCTAATTAGGGTGACTGCAGATCTCACCTCTTCCGGGGGAGCGAGATTTCTCGCTTTATTGGGATATTTATCAGAAACGCAGACGGCGCCCTGGGCTGTACCGGCTTGCCAATTTGTCACAGGTGTTGCGGTACCGTTGCGGGGATTGATTCTTTTCACAAATTTGCCGTTAGTGTG
Source organism: Triplophysa rosa (assembly GCF_024868665.1). Classification (NCBI taxonomy): domain Eukaryota; kingdom Metazoa; phylum Chordata; class Actinopteri; order Cypriniformes; family Nemacheilidae; genus Triplophysa; species Triplophysa rosa. Next base: position 8,015,579 of record NC_079914.1, read on the forward strand.
CAAGAAACGGTTGAAATAAATAAATAAATAACAGCAAAGGTATCTACGAAGCTGGGATGAAAAACCGTTTTTACTACACCACAGTTGCGGGGCAATTTACAAATGGCATTATTATCGACACTAATAGCCTAAAACCCGGAACTACGCCGGAACTACGCCGTAGCCTCTACGCCGTAGGCTACGTGTCGGTTTTCATTTATACTTCTACGTCGTTGTCCACGTCGACAGGCAATGACCACTAGGCGTCAGTGTCCACACGCGTGTTGCTTGTGTAACCAAGACCAAGAGCCGAAGAAGAAGCAGCTTGTTTGAAAAGAAGGGCTCTCACTAAATCCTTAGTGTTTCGAGTCAGATCCGTGGGCGTGGCTAGTTGGTTTTGACTAAATCTTTGGTGTTTCAAGTCTTATGAAACCTTTACCCTAACCCACACCCACGTTTGGGTGATGACGTCAGACTCGAAACACCAAGAATTTAGTGAGAGCCTTTGAGAAGCATTAGCAGTGATAGCGCCAAGTAAACAGTCACTTTTGTTGCAGATTTGAGATGTTAAATACAGAAGCACAAATCATTTACTTTGATAATTCATTTGGAAATGCGTTTGAGAAACCTGAGGGAGGGGTTCAAACAGACTAATCACAGCACTTGCGGTCCGCGTTGAGTTGACGTGTTGTTACATTTTTGGAGAGGTGCGCGTCACTATATAACCATTTTACGCTGTGATAATGTATCTTTCAAACTGGAATCTGAATCTAATACGTTCACAATAGCTGAACACAGAAGCTAAGAACTAACTAAGAAGTTTCTTGTGGTTGATGTCAAAAACCGTAAATGTTTACAGCTTCTGGCATAAACAACAGTTGTCAAATATAGACCGATAAGGAATTTCAACCCTGTTACAGCGAAATACTTGGTATTAAAGCACTCTTGCAATCTTTAATGCTTGTCTCCTTAGGCCTGAATTCGTGATCGCCAGCGATGTGAATTCTTAGCGCGATGCTTCCAAAAAAAGGTGCTACTCAGCAACTAGAGATGAGCTCATTACCTCCATGCCGGTGTTTCAGACCAGAGTCATGAATAATGAAGTCATTATGGAGATGTAACCCCATGGATTGAAAATGGCCTTTAAACCTTTAAATCCTTCTGCCGAAATTGTGTACTCTGCTGTTTTGTCAGGCTAGGTTTGCGTGTTTTACATTACAAAGAGCGATCAGGGTTGACTGAAATGTGGAGAAAACAGTGATTGACTTTGGACATTTACAGTGATGAGGATATTGTCAGGATGTTTAATTTCTATTGACAAAGATGCTGTCCTTCCTAAACCTTGTATCTCCATTTTTCTTGATTTTTTTGCCTGACTTTTATTAAAGTCTTATTATTGGTCATCCTTAATGTTTGTCATTGGGTTTGGAAAATATCTAACCAATAAAATGTGCTTTGACAACACAGTATTTAATTATTTACAAAGTACAGTGTTTTTCCATTACCTAAAAAAACAGCGAATTTGGACATACAAGGTTTCTGTAGGACAGTGACAGTATATTGCTTTTCCTGCAAACATGTTGTTGGTCAGGTTCTCATAATCTGGGACAATTTCACTTTCAATCTGGGACACTCAGTTTATAATCCTGGTTTATACAGATTGAGATTAAATGGTACTATTGACCTTGTGGTTACATTTTTTGGCCCCCATGAGGAAAATATCTTATAAATCAAACTAAATAATGTTTATTTAAAATGTAAAAATGCAAGGTTTGAGTAAGGGTTGGGGGGGATACAATATACAAATTGTACAGTATGAAAATAATCAGGATGCATTTGAAAACTCCCCCAAAAATGTGTTAATAATTTACATTTGCTCAATTTTTTTTACATTCATGTATATTCATATTTTTTTGTATTTTAATCGTATTAAATTAAAACTATTCAACAGTTATTCTCTGCGGAGGTCTACCGAAAGTTAAGTTTGGGCCACATATCATTTGTTTATGTTGTTGCTGTTGAAACCGTCTATACAGTTTGAACGGTGTGTGCATGCGAGAGAGAGAGAGAGAGAGAGAGAGAGAGAGAGAGAGAGAGAGAGATGTAAATCTGCAGATTAGTTTTCTAGATGATTTATGTTACCAACAAAACTTTAGCACAGTACTTGTTAACTGTGCTGTTGTGATGTCTAATATATTGCAATAACATAAACATATAAAACAAATGTGAAACATTTGCTCCTAATTATTATTTTGAAACAATGAATAATTATTTAAGTGATAAAATAATACAGTACGCTCTTAAAGATAAAGGTGCTTAAAAGGTTCTTCACAGCGATGCCATAGAACATTTTTGAGAACCATTCAGTCAAAGGTTCTTTAAAGAACCATCTCTTTCTTACTGTTTATAATCTGAAGAACCTTTTTTCGCCACAAAGAACCTTTTGTGAAACAGAAAGGTTCTTCAGATGTTAAGTGTTCTTTATGGAACCAAAAGGTTCTTCTATGGCATCGAAGAACCTTTTGAAGCACCTTTTTTTTAAGAGTGTATGTCTTCTTCCAAACAGAGACAGTCCCAGAATTGCCAAAATATGTTGCCCCATTTTTTTGGTATGAATACATTACAAACATCCTCAAATAAAAGTAGCCTATTGTAGTAGTGTGACTGTTCTCTACTCATTCAAAAAACATCTGTAATGCTAAAATCGCCACCAGCATCTCCAAGTAAAATTTCCGTCATAAAATTGATATTACATTTATATATTTCCTCTTTATTAATGTTGTCACAGTCCATTCCATATTGAGGTAGTGAAGGGCAAGCCCAATAAAAATATCTGATGTACGTCCAATTGATGCATTTTATGATGTTTCACCTTTTTGAAAGCACTCCAGATGTCGAGAAGCCCCATCGGTGGCTCTCACTGTGCGTCTCTCAGTCAACAGGGCGCGAATCTCTAAGTTTTTCAAGATTCCGTATGGAGATTTATGGAAGTGGGCTTGTTTCCGAGCTCATCGGCTCATTATCTTTAAGGCTTCCCTCCCTTCGCCGCTTTGCTCATTACCGCACACAGGAAGTGGAGATGACTTATTCTTAACTGTGTCTAAATGGTGCCTGCGTTTTATTGTCTGCGGCCGAGGTGCAAAGCTGTGGTGAGATAATTAGCCACCTGTTTTTTGACACCATCTGCTTCTTGTCTAGGCTTTTTCATCATTAAAAAGCGCAGTTTATGGTCCATATGCACTAATATAAGATGACGAGTGGAAAGCGGTGTGCAAATACTTCATTTATGTATGTTATTGTTTATTGTAAATGTTGTGGAAAATGGAATTCTGTTCAGCGGCCGATTTTGGCATAGAAATGATCATATTTAAGGAGGGCGTTCAGGGTACTGCCACGGCACATTATACATTATGTATAGTGTTGTATTGTGCAAATGTATTCCGTTTTCCGCTTCAGATTGATTTGCTATTTTGAATTTATTTAAAGTGCACACATAGGCTGTGTGTATATGTTTTGATTTTGTTCCTCATGTTTGGGCCTTTACTAGGGTCCTGTAAGATTGAAGCAATTTCATCAGTATGTGTCTCGATTAATGTATATAATGTGTATATTTTACTCTTGACTCTTTTAAAATTGTTTGTCACTTATTGTGGAATTTAGCATTTTTTTTAATGAAACAACACTTGTACATATATTTGATAATATTTAGAAAGGCTTAACGTCTATCTGCCATAACACCGAACAGCTAAAGCAGATTCAGACTTCTCATTTCCTGGTACATGTGTTTTAAATCATGGTGCATGGTCTGGTCTTATCTACAGCCTTAAAACTACAAGGTTATCCTGACCCAGCACAACAAAAAAGAGAATTCACCTCACACAGACAATGTGAGGAAAGATGAAATCATTTCTGAAACCCATGTCTTGCATAAAGAGGCTTTCAGTCATTTTGTAGAGTGAGCATCTTGAAGATGTAGCATTCTGGTGTTAAGACCAAATAAGCAATTTTTGACAATTACAGTTAGCCCACCAAAATCATTTCTATTATTTTAAATGTATTATTGTTTTATACAATATGTTTAGATTTACATAAAATACATGCATCATATGTACAGTAGACTATTGGGCTTTAATCTCATGTGAAACCACACAGTGAACCGGATCATGATGTTTTCTGACAGTATTGAATTGTGTGACAGTCCAACAATTGTGGCAGACAGGTCCATCGAACACATAGTTTGCATAGAAAAACACGAAAACAAACTTTCTTTCACCGTTTTTCTCAGACAATTCTTCTGCATCTTGTTTAATTTGAACAGCATCTTAGGGCGACTTAAGTGTCAAAATACTTTTTGGGGGGGACGCGAGTCTTTCTTTTTCTTTCACCAAAGCAGTTAGGTTCAACTTTTCTTTTCCTCTTCACTAGAAAGAAAGCGTGTTCGATAAATCCAATCCAAACAAAAATAACTCTCGCACGGGTCTTAAAGGCATCCAGCTATTTCTTCTTTTACTATACTTTATATTGTGGAGAGAGCGTGACTCTGGCAGAAGTCGCATCAGGAATCATAAAAGTGAAATGGAAAGAGACAGAGCAAGCAATTTAAAATTTCAAGGGCAGCATAGAAAGGCAATTTAAGTTCTTTTGTCATTACCAATGCATGAAGCATGACGCAAGAAGGCTGCTTCCAGGATACATCGGCTGTGTTTTACAACAGTGTCAAACTAATTGGCATTGGACCATTGTCTTGGCATTTGCTTCCGGAGACATATATCGCGTTCCTTATTCAGCTCCGGCGCTCGAGGTAGATGCCAAAAACTTCACAGGGCGCCGGCTTTGATAACCTTTACCTGGATGATGGTTCACCTTTTGTTAGAGCGATTTCCAATTTTAAAAGGGCCCAGAGAAAACAATCCAGGTTAGAAGCGAGGAATCTACAGTCGCAGATGTTTCTTATCTGACAGCTCCGCAATGATGTATCGATCAAATGCAGCGATAAATGTAATCCCGATATATAAAGTTCTCCGCAAGCCAGGCTGGACTGCTGGGTGAAAATTGAGGGTGTATTCAAATGTCAGCAAAAATCATTGCCAGACATGTCGCCATGACAGCAAGATTAATAACAATATTCCTCATGGAAATAAGATCCGTTCCAAACCCTAGTGAGCTCCCTTCTTAGGTGGCATTTTAAGACAATCAAATTTGAAGTTACTTCATTTTGGCCCAATTTCTAAAACAGCATATATGACAAAGAAGCCAATCCCAGAATTCATTGCAACAAGCTCCGTGTGCACTAAATACATTGTATAATTCAAGTAGCTTGTCACCATACTAACATTAGACTCTTATATTATTTGTGAGTCATCGTGTTCACTTTATGTTGTTGCGTCTGTAACACATTTGCATTCATGCATGTAAAACAGAGCCATTATGACAACAGAACCACACAACAAATGCATGTTTACCACAGAAAAATGTCCATGTTTTCTAATAGTGTTACAGCCCCGATAAAGGCAATAACAACTCTCTTTTGTATTTGAAACCTATTTACACATTTTAGGAAAATATGTAAAATAACTGTAATGCGGAAAAATGCAAGGGTTTGGACAAAATGAAATACTGTTTGCTTAGGCTACTAAGAATAAAAAACATTGCGCTTTTTTAAAACTATATATTGACTAGGATGCACTCCAAAACAGCACCTTGAACGTGTTGTGTCAGAACAAGTTGTGTTTTACAGTGTTTAGTACAAGAAATTGCTGAAATGGGTGGCTTGTCAGAGCATCTTTAACCTTGACAATCCAACTGCGGTGAGAGAAAACAGAGAGAGAGAAACACAAAAACATTTCTTTAGACAAAATATTATAAGATTATAAAATACTATAAGATTATTAAATTATAAGAAGTTGGTAAAAATGTTCACAAGTGTGATTCTCAAACATTTGTAAAAAAAAGAATATGTAGCATGTGATGTGTTAATTGGCATCGCATGCTAGCAAGCATTATAATATTATATTTATTAAAATACATTTTGTGTGTTACACCGCCAGAATCTTTTTGACCCTCTCCGTTTCAAGTTGCTTATTGTAAAAAGCATTGTTGGCTTTTGTAAGATTGTTATTTGAACCAGCGGGTTGGTAAAATATGGGCAAACCCAATTGTTGGGTTATAAATTCACTTATGCTGGGGTGTTTTAACCCAAATGCTGGATTGTTTCAACCCATGGTTAGGTCAAATATACAGTACACATTTTCTAGGTTCGTTTAAGAGTTGCATTTGTCTAAATTGTATAAACTTCCTAGAATTAAAACATCCTAGAATTTTTTGGAATTTTGTACTTTTTGTTAGTAAATATAAAGGTATCAGTATCAATAAATGTATTATTGTTAATCACTTTACTGCACATCTACCATGTAAACACAAACCAAACCATTAAACACTAAAGGAATGAATCATGTGATTGAATCATAAAAATGAATCATGCTCACTTGTTTATTAACATATGTCACACTGTTTCAGTATCACACATTTCTAGATAAAATAAAAAAGTGCCAAATATTTTGTACAGCATCACCTGTTCCTTTCATCACTGCTTAGCATGTGGCAGGCGCTCGTGATGAGATCGCTCACATTCGCCACATGCCATGAGCACAAATCTGCCTCTGAACATTTCGGCGAGCCGAGAATAATGTACAAGCTGATAAAGGGAGGGAGGGATGGCGGTGAGGGGAAGGTGAAGGAGTCCGAATGAATTACCTGAGCACTCGTAGAGGGCGGAAAAAATCTACTGACTTCATAAATCAATCACAATCAACTAATTGCAGGGCTGGCACATTCAAATCATAGCGCAGCTTGAGGTTAATGAAAATTGCACCTTACTGTGACATAACATCTGATCTTGTTAAATAAGAGAGTGGTGCAAAACGGGGGCAGAGGACGGAAGAAGATCTGTCTGTCAAATAGGGATCAGATGCCTCCTACCCGAGTTTAATCAGCTTGACAAACCTTTCGAGTTCTGCCAGTCGCCAAGTGGCGCGAAATGAAGGCGCCGACCTTGGAGAGCGGCGTGTGTGGCCGTATGCACGCCTGCCGCAAAGACGTTTGAGGTTTGACTTGCAAAGACTTCAGAGGGAACTGAGGGGAGAGGCTTGTGTTTTGCTGAAGCCAGATTTCCCAAGGGAGGCAAAATAACCGGAGGCGTACACCACGCATGCGGCAAACCGAGCACGGCAAGACAGCTGGAGAAATGGAGACAAGATGAGCTGAAAAGATATTGTCAGGAAGATGCAGTGGAAGTTTTGTGTAGAAATGGATTGTGCTTTATTTTGTTTTAACTTGAAGTGTTATGGAAATGGAATTAAAAAACTGTAACTTGACTCTGTAACTTTCTATCGCCATCTCGGTTTAAAACAAAATTAAAAGTTACAGCACTTGCAAAGTATTCTTTACATGGGATGACATTTTTTTGTAAAATCATTTCTGACAGCCCACATTCATAATCATTTTTATAAACTTACCGTTGTGAATTGTGGTGAAAATTTTGAACACTGGTCTTTTGTGTACTTTCTATTCTATAAGTCTATTGTAAGTCAACGGGTACCACCGTTGATCAGTTACAAACATTCTTGAAAATATCTTTTGTGTTCTGCTGAAGGAAGGAAGTCATACAGGTTTGGAATTGCAAGAGGGAGAGTAAATGATGACACAGTTTTCATTTTTTGGGTGAATTGTCCCTTTATACCTGATTTTTTGAACCCCAAAAAAGTTACAGGTTGCAACTTTAACTTGAACTAATTTTAAATGTTTATACACTTCGAACACATTTGTGTCTCCATTATTGTGAAAGACGATTAAGGAGGTTGGCATATCCATTAAGAATATCATTTTCTTTGATTTCCCAATGCCAAGAGCATTCTGAATGTAATACTAGATATCATTATATTAATAATCAACTGGTTCTGAGGGGTTTTCCAGGTCATGTCGTTGTAAATGAGCTTTGTAAACCGAGCATTATTTAATGCCCCAATTTATACTCGGTTAATATATTTTCTGGGTAAGTCGGAATGGTTGATGGCTGCGTTTACGATGTCATTAAGTGTCTCTGTAATTCCATCATTAAGCTCTTCATTATGTAAAGTCTTCGCTTTAATCTCTCAGGGGCTCCAATCGCCACCGAGCTTAATTAAACCTTGCCGACCTGCGATTGGTGCAGACCGGGCCTTACTCGAAAATAGATTTCCCACAATGCTTCATCAAAAACAGTATGAAGGTCATATCTAGTGCACAGACGGGTCTGATATTCGGAGCGGTTTTGATGTATAAAGTTATTGGAAGCGCAGAAAGTTTCAACAGATGCTCAATGCTTTGCCCGCAAGAAATTTATATTATCAGACTTTAAACAGCTGCATGTTCGGGCTGTGATTTTGTAACAGGGGAAGCTTTTGTAGTGCACCGTTCTGAATGTGAGCCATTAAGGGTTTCGTGGGATTTCAGAGGGTGTGTTTGTTGTCTGCAGGGCTTGAAAAGAAAGTGTTAATTAGCATAGCGTCTTTATTTGCATCTTTTCCCTGCAGAAATGCAAATCCCAGAATGCCTTGCAACAGGTTCAGTGAAAAACTAAAAATCACTTCCAAGATGGCCACCGAGTACTTAAGTACTTCTTGATGACTCAAGAAGTACTTATTATAAATATAACACTTAAAAAAAAAAAATCCCCTTTGTTGTGTGTTGTGCATACTAGAGATGCGCCGATATATCGGCCGATAATTGCTATTAGCCGATCGTTTAAAAACAGCCGATGAGCAGGGCCGATATATCCTGTCAGACAGGCAGGATACAGACAGGAAAATACAATGAATTTGTGCTCTGTATATAGAAAATGTTAAGAAACATCCCCAGTTTGATGTTCAATATTAATAATCCTTATACAAATTAATAACATTCAGAAAATTCAGAAATATTAATTTAATCTTCAGAATTGGTATGGGCAGATATCACTCTGAATAATCGGTATTGGTGGAGAAATTTAGTATCGGTGCATTTCTAGTGCATACTATTGCTAATTGTTTTGTTAGCTTAGCAATATGTCAAATCTGTTGAAATCAGTTGTGAATTGTGTTGCAGGCTTTATTTAAGTTATATAGCTGTGCTAGAAAGATGTGAGCTGGTTTTACACAGCTGTATGCCTGTCTTTCAACCAAGATTTCATCACAAAGGAAACTTTTATACTTCAAAATGTGAGCCATAAAGTGCTTTGTAAGATTTCAAACACAGTATTTGTGTTCCGCAATCCTTTTGAAGAAAGTGACAGCCAGGAGAAAAAAGGAATAAGATGCCAAAACCAAATGTCATCTCTATCTTACTAAGATTAGGAATTTAACTCTCAGGGTAAAGACAGCTTCGGCAATTTTTCGTCGTCTTACGGTGCTTGTTTTGGGTTACCCATCAGTCAGATATGAGACATGAGCTGTCAAAGCAGAAAGATACCGCAGGTTTTTTCCACAAGTATTGGCAGCGAATTCAGGCGACACGCTGGTCCCCGGAGCCTCCAGACTGACAGGCCTCTTTCTCTTTGGCTTTCACTTCTTATAGTTCTTCTCTTTTGAGGTTTCTTTCATATCTGTACCCTGCTGCTGTCTTTTTGCTTTCGCCTTGGTTGGAATCCTGGAGATAATGTACTGCTCTGGAGAGTGTTAGACATGCGGATGTTTGCGGATCTCAAGTGCGCCATGTTCTGAGATTGAGTAACCGATCTAATTTGTTTACTTCAAAATGAAGTGTTTTGCCCAAAAATGTGCAAATTGGTTTTGAGATGCCAAAACTAGACTAAAATTTGGTGTATACCCTGTAGTTACTGTAAGGGATGTGGGAAGGGTACGCATCCGGCGTTTTCAGTCAGCGCCTGGCGTTTTCAACCACGTAAAAATAAGCATACAACACAAATGACACACTTGAATGAACTTCTTTTTGGGAACCAGCTAACTGGCTAATGCTAACATGTTTTGGATTCTGTTGTCTCCACCAAGCCTCTTCAGCTTTACCAGAATCCAGTGATGACGTATGATGTATCAGAGATGATATATTTTTGTAGGCCAACCCGAAAGTTAGCGCCCCGCTGGTTCCGAAAGCCAATGCATTTTTCCCATAGACTTTTGGAAGATCGCAAAAGTGAGTAAAACCATGGTAAATTTTCGTGAGGGTTCATATGACATTAGACGTGATTACGCATATACTAAGGAAGTAGTCGCTTTTAGCAACTTGTTAGCAACCGCCATTTTAAAGACACAATAAAGCTTTAAAAAATCCCAAGCGGGTTTTAACTGGTGTGTTTTATGTCATAGATTAAAACGTGAATATATTTAGAGCTTTTGTTAACCACAGACCTTATTTCAGGCGATGTACCAAAAACCCATTTAAAAAAAAACATAGACTTTGAGGCGATGGAACCGGAATCCTAACCCATTTGCCTTTCTTTCACAAAACAAAAGGTTTGTAAAGAATATCCTTGATTTTTTTCTTATACATAATGAAAGTGAATGGGGACTGGAGCTGTCGTGCTCTAAAATCACACGAACAGCAGCATGTACTGTAAGTACCAGGAAAAAGCCATACAGGTTTGGAAGAACATTCGGACGAATAAATGCTCAGAAAATTGTACGAATTGGATGAACTGTTCCTATGAAAATAGCATTAAACATACACAAGTCTATTTAAAGTACTTATTGTCAATGCACTTAACACGCTCATTCAAATGACATTTACTTTCAATAATCGTAACACAAGAGAGCAACACACGGCGCTTTCAATGTTGTTCTTTTTTGCTTGTTTGCACTGATAAAAGCTCTCATTGTCCCTTCGAGATGCGCTGATAGCAGCTAGGTTGTTTGCGGATGAGGTAAAGAAGCGAGAGATCAAATATTGTTCTAGGATCTCTAGTGGCCATATCTACTAATTACTTAAATGACTCGCTTGCATTGTGTCGAAATAGCAACACAACGATTATGAAACCGAGAGCTAACAAATGAGAGTTTCATAATTCTCTGATGAGATGTGACAGTTACATCTGCAGACTAAAAAAGACATTCACAATACATACTGCACTGGCTTCAAAATAGAGCCTAAATCTGTTTTTATCAAGTTCAGTATTATTTTCTTTTTTTAACAAAAGATGTGAGAAATGAGATACTTAAACATTAGTATAAATGCTAATCGTAAACCTCAACCGTAAAACTAGATATTCCAACACAATCTCATGAGAATTCGTACATATTTTGTGCCGTGGCTAATTCATAAGAATTCATTAAAAAAAATGTACGTTTTAGTATGATTTGCTTTCACGCCAGCCACGTGAAGAATGAAGTTAGGAGTAAGGCCTTTAGTATTGCTTTTTTCTAATAATAGTATGTTTTTGTATGATTAACATACTAATATTCACTATAATTGCATTTGGTGTATAGATGGTTTAATCAGACACACACGCATTGCCCGAAGATAACTTCCGGTCTGTGTTTGGTTATAATATAAAAATGTATTTTATGTTTTTATTTATATTAACATTAATTTATAGTAATAGTAATTTATTTTATTGTATATTTATTGTATTAAATTACATTAAAACTACTCAACAGGTATTGATTCTTTGCAGAGGTTTACCGGAAGTTAAGTTTGGGCCACATAACGCTTGTTTGTTGTTGCAGCTGAAATCGTCTATAGACCACTTCAGAAAACGTAAACAATGCTGATCAAACTGTGGTCCAGAAGAATGTCCTGTTTGATTTTTTTAACACTACACAAACATTTCAACAAAATACAACATCAGAACATTTTTACCCGAATGAAAACAAATATCTTTAAGATTTAAAGTAATTATATATGTAAGAAAAAATAAAATAAATAAGTAAATAAAAAATGAAATGAGAAGTGCTTCTAGTGTTTACATCTTGCAAAGTGGTCTATACATTTACATGCGTTTAGGTTCTTATATTATATGCAAGATAGTGTGACTCTGTAACACATAGCAAAGTATTCACAGAATGTGGCCAAAAATAAAAATACAGACAGAAACCGCAGGTCCGTGCAGCGGCAGGCATTTCCTCCCCGAGCTGAGAATAAAGCAGCCGGCTCGACGCTAGAATTAGATAACATCGGCAATGCTTTCCATTAGGGCTGTGTGGACCGCGTGAGATAGCACAAAACCTACCCAGCTGAGGAAAAACCAAAGCCAGCCCTTCCGGAGGCGAGCGGTTAGCGATTGGAAAAAGAGCACGGGAGCTCATCCAAAGAAGGCTGTGCAATTTGCAATTCTCAAGAACCCACTCTGTATTGAAGCTCACCTCCGACTGCAAATGTCAAATTACAGCGATGTCCTCTCATCTGCACGGCTCCTTTTTTAAGCCTGAGTACAGTGTGCGACCCTACAGCACTTCTCAACTTGTCAAGAGTGTATTTTTTTGGAGCCTTTTTGTTCTTTCTGGTTCAGATCCGACGGTCTTGCTGAGTTTGGGTAGGAATCGCTCCCAGAAAAATCTTCTCAAACTTCTTCAATGTCCTGAGAGATGCACCCACATGCGCTTTACTTGCCGTCCGTGCCACGTTCCGGGTAAATGTGAGGTGAATACTATAAAAAAAAACGTAAAAAAACAGTAATTTTGTGAAAAAAAAAATTTGTAGTCAAATTACCTTTTTCATGTTATTTTACGATCAACTTGTAGATTTTCTATTTGTTGTTGACGTTTTTTTTACCGCATTTTAAACATATGTAAACATTCTTTAAAATAAAACCGTAAAATTCCATAAAATTGCTTTTTACAGTGTTTCTTAACTGTAAAAATATAACTTACAAGAGCTTTGGGTATAAAAAAGAACTTTATTAAAATCATCCCAGTGAAATAAAAAATTACATTGATGTAATTTCATGAAATAGTGCAGCGTTTATATCAATGTGGGTCATTCTCTTTTTAAAATGTGTGTGCCCTCATAATCTTTAGCTAAAATCTGAAAATGCACTTCCTTCCTGTAATGACTATTCATCTTTATTGACGTATGTTAGACGGCTTGGGCGGTGCATTTGTTAACTCCTCCCCTTCAACTGTCAGTCTGCTGCCAGTTCCATTACAAAATGCAACGGCTGTTTTTATACATACAATCAAATCGCAGAGAAAGACGAAAGCCACGCCCATTATTTTTCTCATTCGAAACTCCATTTCACACGGAAATGCGTTAAAATACGGAAGAAAAACGATCGCAACTTCCGGTTCATGGGGACTTTAAGGATGAAAAGCAGGAGATCAAGGTTTGGCTGGTTAGCAAGGCCAAGTTAGACCCAGCTGGAAATGGCTGTAACCAATTCAGACCCCCCCTAAAATAAATTGTCAGTCACATTGTACTCAGGTGGTTGGCTCACAAAAACCTGGCAGTTTCACCGGAGGCTGAATGAATAGAAAAAGCTAACAATAGCTTTCTCCAGGTATTAAAGACCTCGTGGATATCAGTTTGACTTGAATTTGAACCCACAAAAGCCCACAGCACAGAAAGTTACGGCTAGTGAAACTTTTCAGCACTTGCAATCTTGCGCTCTGTGTGACAGGCAGACGTCACACAAACCTTCTCTTGAACCCCCAGACGTATGTAGCCTGAAATCTCTTCAGCCACGATAAGCACAGCGTGTTGAGTTTGGTACTGTGAACACAACTGTGTCCAAACCTATTACCACAAAGTTACACATCCCCTCTTTCCAGAAGGCATGGTCTGAGTGAGTGTTTTTTTTTTTGCCGGCTAATAGAGACAAGCTGTTGTGATACTCCGGCTATCCTATTTTGAGTCGTTATGGATGACAAACCACACAAATCCGAAATCAAGTTCGCAAACTCCCTTAAAACTTCCAGCCCTTACAATGAGAGGATGAACATTCTATAGGCAACAAATTATACAAGTATTTCTCAGTTCCCCCAAAGGTGATGATAGGAAACATGTTTTCTACTATTCTATCTTAATATGCTGAAACTTCTCGAGATAAACACTGGTCAGTTGATTTCCCTGAACACTGTGGTGCTACATAACCTTGTTCTGTGTTTTGCTTAAAAAACTGTTTTTGAGCAAGTTTAGTGTTTTTATCTTACAGTACTGTAATTATTATAATAATATAATGTAGTAATAAAATGCATTATAATAATATAATATCATATATTGTGATGTAATATAATATATAATGTAATGTAATGAAGTGTCGGGTACAATTTTGATGGAAATTTGAGTTTAAAGTGAGTTGACTGAACGTCAATGCATGTTAAGTTAAAGATAAGTACATCATTTAACAATTTTATGTTTCAAACAGAGATGGACGATATACAGACAAACGTTATGGATTACAGCAAGCATGCTGACATTAGCTTAGCCAATGGTATGAGTTGGGGGTGGGGCTATCGTTTTGAAAGCGGTGGTGTTTTGGAAACCTGTTTGAAACTTATTTTTCAAGCGACACAGAACATTTGATTTGATTTGTCCGGTCACTCAGTAAAGAAAAATACAAAAAATATTTGCAAATCACACTCTTCGCATTCCGCCATGAGAATAGCGAAAAGGGAAATGAGATTAAATGCAATTTGCACACCTGACGCTTTACATTTTTGGGGCAAATAACTAATTTCACGAGTATCGTTGCTTTTCTCCTTTGAACGTAGTTGTACAAATTAATGATATCTAGTTTTGATTGTTTTGTAACCACTGTTACCAGCTTCCATTCCTTGAGGGAATTGAAACAGGCACACGACCACAGCCAGAATCCTAGATAAGGAGTTTTTGGTGCCCGTAGCCATCGGTTTTCATTTTCTGCAAGAAGAAACAGTAATCAAATTCTTATCAAACAGACTCCAGGGCTTAAAGACACCCGCAATCACTGGCAGGGAAAATGAGATAAATGTGCCACCATTTGTCACGTTCTTTCTGAGGTGGTAATTTGCCCTGTGTTGTTTTGGTCATATCCCCACTTACAAATTAGAGTGCAGGGAACACAGAGCCAAGCTATATAATAGTCACATGAGAGCTGTTTGTTTATATGTTTGACTTTACATTAGGGTTTGTTCTGGAAAAATGAAAGTTCTGTCATTTATGCACCCTAATGTCATTCAAAATCAGGTTTTGAAACACAATAGAGGATGTTAAGCAGAAATATAAACCCTGTATGTAAATATAAAAATATATTAAAAACATTTATAAAACCTATATACTGTAAATATAAATCATGAATGCATGGCTTTGTGTGATGACTTGACTAAAATGTCGATATATATTTTTTAATGTTAATTCGATCATTTTTAGCATGTGCTTTTGTCATTTTGTTATTTATTTGTTTATTTTTTACGTTGCAAAGATGGATTTATTTTCGCTTTAGTTCATTTTGTATTTCTTTTCAGTTAATAATTTTATTGACTCAAACGTATTTCAGTTTATTCTTGAGGCAACATTTCTAATTCTCAGTTAAGTTTTGAAATTAACATTTATGTAAGGAATCATTGACGAGGGGCCGTTCAATTATTCTAAAGTTAATGCACACCCCGAGGTGGTAATGTGGCCACGTCGCGAAGTGACTCAACAAATTGTTTATTTAATTAAATTAATATACAATCAAATTGAACAAATTGTTTATTTAATACAATTATTATACAGTAAAATATTCATATTAATATTAATTAACTTTTATTATTGGACACTTGCCAGACCGATCAACAAACACAGACTGGAAGTTAACTTTGTGCCAGGCGCGTGCGTCCGATGAAACCGTCAATAGACAGAAAAAAAATCATATTACCATCTACCTTCACATCTCTATAATCAATTAATATTTCTCGCAGTTATTTATACAAATGTACAGTATACTGTATATAAAGGTGTTAATAATCACAGTGTCATTATGGAGACTATGAATGTAATTTGTGTCATTCATACTGAATGCGCCAACAGTGGGTGGAACGGTGTAGCGGTTTACACATATATGTATATATCATTAGATACAGATTTACATATCATATTTTTAGCTTTGTATAGCATTGGATCGGATGTTTTTTTACTTTCCTGACAATTTTTTAAAGCTCGTGTACTGTAGAATTTTGGAATCCATTTTTCCTGGGAGAGATTAATACCACAACATGGCATTGCAAGAGTGTTATTTCTCCTGACTTATCAAAATAAATTCCACATACACGAGAGCTGAGCCGATTGTTCTCCATCTGTCTGTGGGGGAGGCTGATCTCCAGCATGATTTATCTGGTTTTTTCATCTCTCTGTTGACTGCTGCAGCGGCCGGCCGGCACAAATCCGCGATCGCTCTGACCCGAGCAGCGCTCAGCCCGGAAAGCCGTTTCTCAGCACTTGGATAGATTCCTCTCTGTCTTTAGCCAAACAAGAGCTCCCTTTCTGACACCCAGCAGACAGCCCAGATTAAGTTAAAGAGACATCTGAGCCCAAATACAGGAAAGTAGGTCTCTGTGTTTAAGGTGTCGCAGGCCAGCTAGCACATCTCAAGTCACGATATGAAGATTGCGATTGCTTTTATCCTACACACTACAAAAAAAAACATTTTTTGTTTATTTACATGATAAAAATGTATTGTGACAGCATTTCAAAAATGAAGTTTTGTGTTGTTGTCAAGGACGAATATAAATGTAATCTATTGCTGTGTTTTTTGCATGTCGTCTATGATGTCATTGCTGGTCGATGACATTTTGTCACATGACCTCTTGTTGTCCTTTTCTGAGATTTCTGAGATCTTTTAGCGACTAAAATGCAATGTTTTTTACTTTGAATACTACATTATTTTGTTAACAATGCCATGCTGAACCCAAAACGTAATGAGGTGAACTGCAGTCCAAACGTCTCGTGCTTCCCTGTTGTTTCATCGAGCAGAAAGGAATCTCCGGTGCGTCCTAATGAGTGCTGGCTGTTTATCAATAACATGAAGAGGGTTACGTGGCAGAACGGATGGAGGTGATTGCTTCTTCAATACAACACCGGATGTTTGTCTCTCCTCGCCACACCAGAGTGGGAAAAAACATCCTTGACCCCACCGCACTCTGTGCCACTCAATTACGAGATCGAGAGCGTAAATAAAATAAAATAAAACCCGTCTCACCACAGCGAGCAGCGTGTAGGTGTGGAATGGCAGTTTCTGCACATCAATGAGTCATTAGATGCAGTCATTAAAGTTTCCCTTTTCAGTTTTGAAAGCACCAGATGCATTAACGGGCATTTTTATCAGACTTATTAACTTCTGCAGTTTTACCTTGAGATGTGTTAAATTAGATATTTCTGAAATGAATGGCGCATGGGAGAACGTGTCTTTGATGTGTTCAGGGCTTTGATGTGTGAGCCATTAGAAGAAAACCATTTTTAATTTAACACCGTATAAGAACAGGATGTGTCGTTTTATTAACACTAAGGGTGTCGGGGAGGTAGCATGTCAGATGCAGGTATTATAGCCCTTGGTAGACTTGTTATGAGTTATTGGAATATATGGTTGCAGCAACATATTACGTAGGCCCTGAAGTGAAATGGTGGGAAAATGATTTATCTTTATAACAGTGTGCACTGGGAAAATAGGCAGCTAATATTTTAGAGCAATTTTTCAACTGTACAGGTCACTTGGGAGTTCTGCATATGAACAGACTGTACAGAGTGTCCCTGATCCTTTACCACAGGTGAGTTTCCATTAAGTGGGATTTCAAACATACTTGGGCATGAATTCATTGTGCACAACAAGCTGAATAATTAAAACATTTCTGTTTTTCGAAGAAAATAAAAAACTGTTTGGTCTGTTCCCAGCCAGAAGGGTCTTTAGAGACTGCACAAAATCCAATTTGATATAAATGAGACTTTCCCGTGTGTTTGATAGGGGTTGCTATGGCGAGCATCATTTTTATTACTGCCTGTAATAATGGTCAAGTATTTGAACCAATCGCTAAATTGTAAGAGCTTGTTAATCGACGTCACGCCGTGTTGAATGTTGCGCCATCTTGGGAGGATGGCTGCTGGTGCGTTCAATGCGTTCAATAACTATCGTAGGTTGGTCTTGCTGCGTTAAAACTGCAATAGTATTACGCAGTGTCGTTCAGGAAAAGTCCCTGGTTCTTTCACTTTCGATTTCTCCATATATCAAACAAGTATACATATGAAAACAGTAATAGCAGTGGAGAATTATCCTCCCAAGATGGCGGCGCCACTGCAACATAGGGCGTGACGTCAGATTCACATTCTCTATTGACATCTGTGGAGACCTGTGTTCATTTTCTAGTAGAATTGTTGAGTTACCCTGACAGCACACATACATCTGGAAGACATCTATTTGCTATATGTATTTTTTTTATTGTTTGCCCATCTGAAATATGTCTCTGAGGCGTTTCCTAGACATCTAGAAGATGCTTGTAAGATGTTTATGATTAGAATGTATGTAAAACTGCCTTTTCTAAGACCTTTATCAGATGTTTTATGCAGTAGATGTATTCCAGATCTTTAGATCTTTAGCAGACACATTTTTGACTGTTTTTAAAGCAACAACATAAACAAACGTCATGTGCGCTTTTGTGGCCCAAACTTAATGTCCGGTACACATCCGCTAAGAATAGAATTCCTTATTTAATCAAATATTATACAATAAAATAGTCATTTAATTTAATATTAATATAAATTAAATGAAATTTAAATACTACATTAATAACCACTAGCCAAACCGATCAACAAACAGACCGGAAGTTAACTTCAGGCCAGGCGCGCACGTCCGATAAAACCGTCTTTAGACGCTCGGTACCTATCTGGGTAGCAACATGCTAGCAACCCCTCAGAATACCTTAAAACTGTGGAGCAACATGCTAGCAACCACTCAGAATACCACAATACTGTATAACAATAGCTAGCAATCACTCAAAATACATTAAAATTGATAGCAACATGCTAGCAACCTCTCAGAATACCTATGTCAACCACTCAGAATGCCTTAACAAGCATATAGCAACATGCTAGCAATAGCTCAGAACAGCCTTGCAACACACTAACATGTGCGTAGGTATTGTCCCTGACAGCACACATACATCTGCGATACAACTATTTGATTACATCTGGAAGACATGGATTGTTTGCTCATACGCAATGCATCTGTGAGGTGTTTTCTGTCAGATGTCATTTAGACATCTGGAAGAAGTCTGGAAGATATTTACAAATTTGGAATGTGTGTAAACGTTTTTAATTTGTTTATCAGATGTTTTTACACAGCAGATGTTTTCCAGATCAAATCTTTAGCAGACATCTTACAGATGTAGGCCTACCTGTGCTTTCTGTGATATACAGTATGTCACATACAGTATTATTGTGATTTTGTTGCATTTAATAGTTTAATAGATATATTTACTGTTGTGAATAGCAACACTTTCATATGCGGCATAAGATATGTGGCTTTTCATTTATTGATTGCATTAAAAAAGACATTAGCAAGCTTAGAAAGTTGTCTCTTTCTGACGACTTGTTTTAATACTTTTTATTGTTTAAATATTTGCAAAACCCACAGATAAACATGAAGGGTGATCAACAATAGTGAGTTAGGGGAAAAACAAATTTAGTTTTGTTTACACATGCTCTTCATAAGCAAGTGTTGATGGGCATTAAGCTACTGCGATTTCAAAACAAGTACAGTACGTGAATATTTTAATCTGGGATGATATAATATTTAAACGGCGTTGAATTGACACAGTAACAATATTGTGCAAATAAGTTATCACAATAAACAATAGCAACCACTCAGGATATCTTGACAACTGCATAGCAACACCCTGGGGATGACCTTTTAGCTTTGTCCTTCGGACTCATCCGTCCTTCGGATGAGACGTTAATCCGAGGTCCTGACTCTCTGTGGTCATTAAAAATCCCAGGATGTCTTTCGAATAAGAGTAGGGGTGTAACCCCGGCATCCTGGCCAAATTCGCCCATTCGCCTCTCTATACATCATGGCCTCTTAATCATCCCCATATGTACAAATTGGCTTTATAACTTTGTCTCCTCTCCACCAATAAACTGGTGTGTGGTGGGCGTTCTGGCGCAATATGGCTGCCGTCGCATCATCCAGGTGGATGCTGCACATTGGTGGCGGTTGAGGAGATCCCCACTTTAAAGCACTTTGAGTGTCCAGAAAAGCGCTATATAAATGTAACAAATTATTATAATTAAATTGTATCGTTGTAGTAGTGACTTTTGCACAGGAGAGTGTCACTCGTGTCATTTCAAAGTACTAAATTTGCCATTAGCATGTTCATATTCATGCTTCTTGAGACAGCAAAGATTTGATGAGAATGTAAACACCAACATGTGAGTGAGCTGACAGATCCCAGGGTAGATTTTGTCTTGGAAGGTACAGTTTGCCAGAGAAAGCATCTTGTCCACCGAAGTCGTGCTGGCTGAAAGAATGCGGTCTGATGGAAATTCAAACACTTCCTTTCATTGATAAATGGATTTTGACAGCGTGTTGGGGGAAAATTGCTGGCAACATCGGGCTTATCGTTCCTGGTTGCCTGTGGCTTGTAGAAAACAACTTACATGAGAGATCTCTGCTGTGATGGATTGCTGTAGATTCTCCCTGTTTATGCTACATCAACATTTTGTGTATTTAAAACATTCAATATGAAGTTAATGCACTAGCCATTAAAACACTCACCCCCTCGAATCATTTTTCTCAAATTGCTCGGTATGTTAGAGTGAAATATTTGGGTTCTTCTATAATCAAATGAAGATAGAGTTCTTCAAAGACAAAGTGCCACTTTATTTGTATCGGAGAAAATCGTTCCTCCTCAAGCCAGCCAGCATTCCCCCCGTCCTGTTTCCTCCTATAGGCTCTTATGGATTAGAAAGTTCAGTGCTGCTATTTTTTTCAAATAACCTAGATAAGGTTTACCGTGGTGCGGACTGGTGGGGGAGGCTAAACTTGTTTAGCTGACTATGCAGATATATTGTCCCTATTTTCAGCGGCAATGTCAGAACTCTCATATTCAAGTTCAGTAGAAGAGAAAGGCCAGAGTTTTGTTCATAGTATACATAGCATACAGAACCGCTGCTGTGGGTTGCTATATAATTGGGAATAGCAATTGTAAGGAATTTATTGTGGTTCTAGTTCCTTTAAGGCAAAACTTGAGTGGTCTCTTAATTTTTTCCATAGCTATATATGAATTTGTTGCATCTATTTTTCTTAACATTTCAATATTTCAGTCGATTTGTATCAGTCTTTGTCAAATCATCGTATCTAATTTGATGGCAAGCCCTGCAGCATTAAACAATCCCAGCTGACTTAGAGGATCAGATAAATCCCTGTGTTCAATAAACACGCGGAAAGCGTCTTTCCCAGAATCGCAATTGCTTTAACGGGCACATAAGTGCTGATCCTAATCCGGAATGTTTGCTGTGCCCGCCCCTGAACGGGCAGGCTGGCAGCTTAATCTGCTATGAAAATCATTTTGTTGCCCGACTTCTCGTCTCTTTGCCTAGACCGGGGTCACAGCTCTCGCCTGTTTATCTTTTTTATTGAACATGGCGTTCACTGTCAGCTTGCTGACAGGCAGCTAACGGTCGGTTTGATTCCACCTGTGATCCTAGAATTACACCATCTGTTAACAAACAATCATTTACCGAATATAAAAGATGACAGGTTTATGTTTAATCGAAGATGGCGATGGCTTTCATCACAGAACTGGAACAGCGGCGTGCAAGTGGGATTTCTGCTGAGCAGTATATCTCACGACCTACCCAATGAAATTCTAATCTTTCATTGTATACAAAATACTAATAGAACAGTTTTAAATGAAATGTTCAAGTCTTGTTTTCTAGTAAAAATATCTAAAATCTTCATAACAAGGTATAATAATGCGTAGTTATATACATTTTGTTTTTGAGTTTTTTATATAAGCAAGTAAAAATCTTAAAAGGTTTAATCAGATGAGCACTTTCAACAAGATGGTATGATTTATTAGGGTCTTCATGAAATGTCTGGAACATATTTTGCTTAAAAACACTCAATGGCTGTGTAAACAAAACTCTTCTTGCCTCGTCAAAAACAGCTATGCTCACAGCAGCCCGTTTTGGTGCATGTCTCTTTAACTGATAATGAGTTACAGCCAGTGGTGGACAGTAACGAAGTAAATTTACCTGAGTACTGTACTTAAGTACACTTTTTGAGTATCTGTACTTTACTTGAGTATTATTTTTTCTGAGTACTTGTACTTTAACTTGACTACATTTGAAAGACAAATATCATACTTTTTACTCCACTACATTTATAAAAAGGTCCAAAAGTAGAAAATGGTTTCTATGCAGCGGGGTTTCCTGTGTGCGCAATTTATCTGGCTTGCGATCTGCCAGGACCTTTTACTGTTGCCAAGTATTTCAGTTTTTCTAAGCTCGCGGTTTTCCGGCAAGCTTTGAATGGCCATTTGGCAGATTTTTTTAACGCAAATCTGGCAACTCTGGGATCTTCCCCGCTAAACTAATGTAAACGTAGGCGCTGCTACACCATTGATAGCGCTCTAAAAAGGCAAATAGAACAATAAAAGACGAAAAAGGCACATGTTAAAGTGTGGTGTAATCATCTGTGGGTTACGATCAGTCAAAGATCGTAGAAACATTGTCATGAAAATGATCGGCATAACGGCTAAACGGTAAATAAGCATCACATACACCTTGAGCTACACGTGCGTGTTAACTTCTGATCTGCTGCTATATCATTTAAAGCGATTTGGAAAATGAATGATGTTTTTACTGAAGTAACTATAGTTGAAGTATTCCTGTTGAAATAAAAACAATAGAACCCTGCCCAAAATACAACATAAAATGTAATGGATTTAATGGTTATAATGGGAATTGTACTATGGATACTTGTTGTCTACTTGTATGTGATGGATTCTATTGGTGGGATGGTAAATCCTATTGGAATAAAACCCAAAACACACTACAAAGAGGAATTTAATTTAAAAATCTCATTCTAATTCAAAAATTCATTGTTTTTTTCAGCAGGGATGGTATTTGCAGTAAAACCACAGTATCCACAAATTTACCATTTTCTATATATAGGAACCATACTCCAATTAATAATCTTTAGTAAAACCACAGCAACTAAAAATACCATAGTTTCATTATACTAGCTATAGTTTATGTTTGTAGTTAAATTATGGTAATACAAATGGTAATAAATCCAACAAACACATGGCTTCTACACTTTACTATTTACAAGAACCTTACTACTTACTGGTAAATTGCTGCTAAAACTGGTAAAGGGAATATACAAAATAAAAGAACACTGCTCATAAATACATATAGGCCTAGGGGGCTAATGAGGATAATTAGGCTAAATGATCATACAGGATTATATCTAAACTAAACATATATGTGCTAAACATATAAAGCTCTTAAAGGAGTTGCTCACTGCAAAATTTGCCCCCATTGACTTTCCATAGTAGGAATAAAAATGACTATGGAAAGTCAATGGGGGCAAATTTTGAAGTGAACTACTCCTTTAATACAACTGATACTGTGAGCTACTCAGTGTATTCAGTAGGTTGCTTCAGAGGCATAAGGTATACGACAATAAAACAATGCACAACTGACATGAAGTAAATTTACTTTTAATACTTGAGTACTTTTAAAAGCACGTACTTCTGTACTTTTACTTAAGTAAGAATCTGTCTTTACAACTTTTACTTGTAGTGGAGTAATATTTGACCAGTAGTATCTGTACTTTCACTCAAGTAAGGAAGTTGTGTACTTCGTCCACCACTGGTTACAGCGCACCCCACCCCCCTTCTGTCCGGCGTGTCAACACAACACACGTGTAGTACTGCCATGGCAATGGTTTAGCTAAATGATATTTCCTGAATTCCTCTGCGGTTAGTTTCGTCTTAAACGTCTCAAATCATTCGTCCGGAGACAAAAAAATCAGTCACAGCAAACAGCGCATCCTAATGCGCTTACGTTGTGCGTGTATGCTTGCCTAAAATCCACGGAATCCACTGCAGATCTCAGCGGAATTACATGGATTTTAGCGCTTGTCATTGTCAAGTTATAACGTTACACACACAACGTGAGAGCTAGTTTGCTGTGACAGATTTTTCAGCCTAAGCACGAATGATTTGAGACGTTTAAAACGAAACTAACCCCAGTGTTCGCCCCTGATCGTTATCAAAACAAACAGCTTGTCGCAGCTAAACATATTAACGCACATAATGTATTAACATTCTTACATTCAATGTTCTATTCAAAGCCAGTGACTGGCTTAGCTCCCTTCGCTATCATATGCTAACGTTATCCTCCAATATATACGGTTCATTTACGTCAATTCAGACTGTTGATAAATATTACTTACATCGGCAGTTTTGTCTCATTCAGTCGGTTTCGATCCCTCTTGAGGAACAACTGTGAAGTTAATCCTGCTTGTACTGTCCCAGGTTGAAAAATCACTCCAGTTTGAAGTGATTCACGCAAACAAGCAGGTTTTTACTTATGGTTTCTGATGGATTTCCACTAAAAATAAAATAAATCCACTCCTGTCTCTTCCTAGGTTTGGACTCTGTGCAGCTACTACATTGCATGTTGTCCATGAACTTTAGCCATGGCATCACGTACACCGCTGTCGCTTGTGAAAACAACAATGGCGGAGCGCGGTGGTGGAACTGTGTAGATTAAGGGGAGGTAACATTATAATAAAATCCACTTTAGACGTCACAATCGGAGCGAAATCTGAACGGCTCGATTTCTCACATGCTTGCAGGGAAAGGCACACCAAAACAAACTTACTGGGTTCTTATTTTTCACGTTTTCTGGGTTGTTAGATGCACTGGGGACCCGATTATAGCACTTAAACACAGAAAAATTGGGGGTTTTGATGTCTCCTTTAAGAAACTTAGTAAATTCATGCTTAAACAATGTAACAAAACTATATCAAATATATTTATCTTCTACCGAATGTGTAGATATTTTTGACTGAAAAACCAGACAACCATAGAGTTATAAAAGAACCATAATCCATTGAGTTATAAAAATTCATAATCATAATTCTTTCTTTATTTCTAAGAACTCTCCCATTTCCATCAGACGTAATGTGTCTAATTGAGAAGACATTTTGTCTTGAGTTGAAGCGTACAGTACAGTCTGTTTTTGACAGTGAACTCATGTCATTTGAGGTTATTTTAGGGCTTTCAGAGTCTGTCTGTCTTCCCAGTTTGAGCCTTCTGGGGAGAAATCCGACTACTTAGATAACTTCTGTTTCCATTTTCTGCATATGGAATATGGCCTGGTGCATAAGGATGTGATTCACTTGTGATGTCAGGGATAACATTTCTGTGCTTTTAAATTCATTAAAGGTCCAATGTGTAATTTTTTGTAGAATCTATTGACAGATATTCGATATAATATACATAACTATGTCTTCAGCGGTCTATAAAGACCTTACATAATGAAGCCTTACATAATGAATATTACCTTAGAATGAGCTATTTCTATCTACATACACCGCGGGTCCCCTTGCATGGAATTCACCATGTTGTTTCTACAGTAGCCCTAAACAGACAAACTGCTCTACAGAGCTCATTTCATAAAGACGTTATCTCCTTCAGCAAAGAAGCGAAAACGTGACGACATCTTAGTTCTGTGTCAGCCACCGTAGTGCCTTGAAATGGAGGGTGGAGGGGTGGAGTGAGCCGTATGTTGCAACCTCACTGCTAGATGGCGCTAAATTTCATACACTCGACCTTAAAAGCACTGACCACACATTTTTATTTTACAAAAAATATAAGCTATAACATAACAAAGAGTTGTATTGTGATAACCTTTCATAAATATTTTTAACATAGAAGTATTTTTACAATTGTCTTTCAGCTGTGGCATCATTTCTATTATGACTAACAAAGTTGGTGTACTTGGTTAAAGAGACTAAAGTATAAGTGAAGATCATACTTGGGATGAAATATGAGCTGAAAAAAGCCGAAGAAAGTCAAAGTAGTAGATTTAACTTTTAAGTTTACAATCAATCTCTACATTGTAGCATGAAATGCTAACTATTAAATTAGCTTTAGCAAGACATGAAAATGCCATTTCCAAAACCGAAAGCTAATAAACACAATACACAATTTGAAGTGTGATAAAGATGACGTTTTAGTGGAAATGTTTGTTCGGTTACTACGCTATATTGACAAAAATAATTCTCAGCTAATGCACTTTATACAGTATATGCTGAAAAGTTCATTTTAAGAGAGATTCTTTTCTAAAAGTCCACAGGGCCAAATTGTGTCCATAGTTCAAGAAACAGCCATAAGTAATTCATGACTTTCCCTTTACTTCTTCCACATCATAAGCGTGTGAAATAAAACCAGTCGTAAGCAATGTTGTTGTGGTATTTGGAACAAACTCTCACATTTCAAAGGCGCTTGGCTTTGGTGTAACATGAATCAGGGGCCAAATCCCATGGGGCTGCAGTAAAGGATCTCTAAAATATAAAACTAAGCCTTAGCCGGTGAAGAGTGTCCTCATATTTCATCAATTTTAGATTTATAAAGTAGAAAATTGACGTCCCCCTTGGCACCAGGCAGTCTCAAAGCAAGTCTGTGGGCTGTGTGTAGTTTCATCATTTTGACAGAACCTGACACCACGGGTGTGCAGTCCACTACAAGCCTCTGTGCTTCCTCCTTGGGTGAGCAATTACATGTGAATACCAGCCTCAGTGTCATTTTTTATGCCTTTCATAGCCGCCTCATCAGAAGAAATGGCCGAAGTCATTGAATACAGATGTGATGTGTTGTAATTATCGGGATCATTCCGCTTACATTTTTGTGATATGTGGTCGTGTTTTCATTATGGACTGTGCTGGTTCTTGAATCCAATCCCAGGGACCCGGAGCACTTCACGTTTTGTATGTCTCCGTTATTGAACACACCTGATTCAGATCATGAGCTCATAAACAGAAAGATCGATGGACTGAACTGAGTGAGTCAGATAAGAGAGAGATGCTAAATGTGTTGTGGGTCTCCATGAGCGGAGTTAAGAACCACTGTTTCTTTAGATAAAATATTAAACATAATTGTTTCAATAAAAAAAGATTCAATAAAATTCACACACCAAATCTGAAATCCTATCTATGCAGTTTTGAAGAAAAAATTATATAAATAACACAGCGGAACAGAAAATGTGCATGATAACGAAATAAGGAAACGTTTTATTCCTGACTAATTTTAGTGTGGTACTTAAGATGTATTTTTATTTAATCAAGACATTATATGTACTGTATAGTATACACAAGGTTGTGATGGTTATTGGCTAAAAGCACTTGATCATGACCATTCAATGGGCTAGTTGCACAAGATGGCGCTGGTGAGCTTTTGAGCTCACCAGGTGAGTCCACAGACTAATTTCCGGTCGTATAACACTATCGCATTGTTTTGGCTTAACGAAGTGCTCAGCAATGTAAAGAGAATCTGTCATATCGCTTATATATTACTTCTTTTTTTGTCTAAAAACACCCTTATTTACCGGCCAAAAATCCTCCTTTTCCCATACAGTGTTATAAGACCGGAAATTACTCTGTCGACTCTGGCTCACCGGTGCCATCTTGTGCAACTAGCGAATTAACCAATGATTAAAAAACTTACTGGCCCCGCCTACTTGTTGGCACCAATAATTATAGTACACGCTCTGGCAACCAAAACAACAACAGGTGGACATGAATGACTAATAAAAATGATTGAAAAGTTTTCTTAATGGCAAAAGGTTGTTCAGTACAAATGAAAGTCAATGTGATCGCACGTAACATTAGCATACTAGTATTTGTTCAAGATTGCTTCAGTATGTATGGAAACTGTATCAATAACACAAGCAGGAAGTGTGTGGACTGGATGATTGGGTTTCTTAAAAATATCAGATTTTAAATTACCTCTGCAGATTGAGAGACAGAAAGTAAAACAACATTAGAAATGCAAGTAATGAAGCGAACAATTAAAGCTGCAATCCCTTATGGCCCTTATATCGCCATCTCTGTTTGAAACATAAAATTGCATGTACTTTTAAGTACTTCCTGAAGTCAAATGGTCAAAGTGATATTTCTTTCAACATCGTACCCAAAAGCTTAAATTATCAATTATTATTTTAAGTTTATTGTTGCAAATCAAGATATCGATGAGTAATATTCAGTGGTGGACAGTAACGAAGTAAATTTACCTGAGTACTGTACTTAAGTACTCTTTTTGAGTATCTGTGCCCGGTTGCATAAAGCACCTTAAGTTTTTCCCTTAAGTGTGACACTTAAGGGGGTGATTTCTCTTTACCAAACACAATAGGAGAATAACTTAAGTAAAACTTAAGGTATACTTAAGGGCACACTTAAGGGAAAATTACACTTAAGGTGCTTTAAGCAACCGGGCCCTGTACTTTACTTGAGTATTATTTTTTCTGAGTACTTGTACTTTAACTTCACTACATTTGAAAGACAAATATCATACTTTTTACTCCACTACATTTATAAAAAGGTCCAAAAGTAGAAAATGGTTTCTATGCAGCGGGGTTTCCTGTGTGCGCAATTTATCTGGCTTGCGATCTGCCAGGACCTTTTACTGTTGCCAAGTATTTCAGTTTTTCTAAGCTCGCGGTTTTCCGGCAAGCTTTGAATGGCCATTTGGCAGATTTTTTTAACGCAAATCTGGCAACTCTGGGATCTTCCCCGCTAAACTAATGTAAACGTAGGCGCTGCTACACCGTTGATAGCGCTCTAAAAAGGCAAATAGAACAATAAAAGACGAAAAAGGCACATGTTAAAGTGTGGTGTAATCATCTGTGGGTTACGATCAGTCAAAGATCGTAGAAACATTGTCATGAAAATGATCGGCATAACGGCTAAACGGTAAATAAGCATCACATACACCTTGAGCTACGCGTGCGTGTTAACTTCTGATCTGCTGCTATATCATTTAAAGCGATTTGGAAAATGAATGATGTTTTTACTGAAGTAACTATAGTTGAAGTATTCCTGTTGAAATAAAAACAATAGAACCCTGCCCAAAATACAACATAAAATGTAATGGATTTAATGGTTATAATGGGACTTGTACTATGGATACTTGTTGTCTACTTGTATGTGATGGATTCTATTGCTGGGATGGTAAATCCTATTGGAATAAAACCCAAAACACACTACAAAGAGGAATTTAATTTAAAAATCTCATTCTACTTCAAAAATTCATTGTTTTTTTCAGCAGGGATGGTATTTGCAGTAAAACCACAGTATCCACATATTTACCATTTTCTATATATAGGAACCATACTCCAATTAATAATCTTTAGTAAAACCACAGCAACTAAACATACCATAGTTT
The DNA here is from genome assembly GCF_024868665.1 of Triplophysa rosa. NCBI lineage: Eukaryota > Metazoa > Chordata > Actinopteri > Cypriniformes > Nemacheilidae > Triplophysa > Triplophysa rosa. The sequence continues at coordinate 8,044,927 of NC_079914.1, forward strand.
CATTATACTAGCTATAGTTTATGTTTGTAGTTAAATTATGGTAATACAAATGGTAATAAATCCAACAAACACATGGCTTCTACACTTTACTATTTACAAGAACCTTACTACTTACTGGTAAATTGCTGCTAAAACTGGTAAAGGGAATATACAAAATAAAAGAACACTGCTCATAAATACATATAGGCCTAGGGGGCTAATGAGGATAATTAGGCTAAATGATCATACAGGATTATATCTAAACTAAACATATATGTGCTAAACATATAAAGCTCTTAAAGGAGTTGCTCACTGCAAAATTTGCCCCCATTGACTTTCCATAGTAGGAATAAAAACTATTATGGAAAGTCAATGGGGGCAAATTTTGAAGTGAACTACTCCTTTAATACAACTGATACTGTGAGCTACTCAGTGTATTCAGTAGGTTGCTTCAGGGGCATAACGTATACGACAATAAAACAATGCACAACTGACATAAAGGAAATTTACTTTTAATACTTGAGTACTTTTAAAAGCACGTACTTCTGTACTTTTACTCAAGTAAGAATCTGTCTTTACAACTTTTACTTGTAGTGGAGTAATATTTGACCAGTAGTATCTGTACTTTCACTCAAGTAAGGAAGTTGTGTACTTCGTCCACCTCTGGAATATTTCACTAGATTTTGACTCTTTAAAATATCTCTGAAATGAAAATAAATTCTAGCAAGTAGAAAATCACAGTTTAGGTCTGTGACACGACGGTTGCCATCTCAAAAATGACACAAACTCTTTGATGCGTCACATCCTAAACTTTATTCAATTTTACATTCTGCTCTTTAGGTTATTTTAATCCTCCTCTAACAAAACACAGTTTCGTAAAGACAGCTTCCTCTAAAAATGAATATTGTTTATGGTGTGAAAACAATAGCACAACCGCTAGCGTTAGCAGTGGATTAAAAGAGCTCTGTGATGTTTTGTTGAATTAATTGGTTTGTCTCACTCTGAAACATTTCGTCCTGTGAGATTTCAGTAAATTACAGAAATCAAATTGACCCTCATGTAATCTAACTCTCAACCCCCGACTGAGCAACGACTAACTTTAGCTCTTTATTTTCTTTTCTCCCAACCATCTTCATTGGCCCGTCACGGTGTGGAAGTTGAGGGTGACTTTTTTTATCTGCTCACTGTGTTGTGATTGAACTGAGAAATTGGACTGAGGGTAATATAGATAACAGTGGGGTTCTTACCTGGTGAGATTATTCGCTGGAAAATGCCAATTTGGCTGATGATTCAGATGGTCCCTGTATCCGTGGATTTCTGTGTGTTGGGCAACAGAACGCAGTGGCTGTCAAACACACACCAGCGTAGAGAATGCACATATGGCGATGTTGAGGAAGACTAAATGTGTGATGGTAATGCTTCACTTTTTCCTGGTTTTCTAATTAAAGGGTTCATATGACATGGCTAAAACGAATATTGTTGTTTATTTTAGATGTAATGCAATGTGTATACATGATTTAAGGTTCAAAAACGCTGTATTTTCCACATACCGTGCATGTTTGTATCTCCTCTTTGTCCCGCCTCTCTGAAACGCACAGATTTTTAACAAAGCTCATGGCTCTGAAAAGCGAGGTATGCTATGATTGGCCAGTTAACCAGTGTGTAGTGATTGGTCGAATAGTGCAAGCGTGTGACGGAAATGTAACTCTTCTTACCATATTTGGAACATCAGGGTCCAAAGCAATTGTACTGACAGGTACGTTCACCTTACTTGCGTATACATTTGGTCGGTCTTAGTCAAATCATACCACGAACTGATGTAGATTTGTGGGGGTGTGGTTACATGAGGTGTTTCAGGCAGGTCTGGGTGAGCATTCGCTTTTAGATAGAATGCATCTTTTGTTCCGACACTTAAATATTTGCAATTTTACGTGTCTAATACATGCATGGGCAACTTATAACACACCAAAGACACAGAAAAACACGTGTTCGCGCCATATGACCCCTTTAAGGATTCAGGAAAATTTCAAACTATGGGAATTTATTATGACCCCATATTAGTGTTAGAGAGTGAATCTTGAATACACCTATTAGATTCTGTTATTTGTTCATTTAGGACATTTGCGGGTGGACATGTCCCCTCCACTTTTTGGAAGAAATTAAGAAATGCTTGCAGAAGGTGTGTATTGTTTAGGGGCCATTAACATCTAAAACTTGTTTAGATTACAATCCAATTAAATTAATATCTTTATCATCCGTAATAGTCCCATGTACACAGTGCAGTATAATGCAAATGCCGTGATATTCTGTAATTTCAACAAGCTGCAAAGCTCTGAAAGTTATACATTTTGTATATTTTCATTAAGACCCAGATGGGATTTGCACTATACAGTGAGGGTAAAGTCAAAACCATGGCCTTTAAACATAAATCCAAAAAACCCAGTGCTCAGCCAAGACCTTATTTAACACCCTCAGGTTTTGCATTTGGCAGGCCCGAAATGTCACCACCGTCCTGATCTTCTGCATCTTATTTTGCGTATCGGGCAGAAACCTCCTTTTCTCAGACAGCTGAAATACATAAACCCCTGACAATTTTGACAGCTTTACTGTCTGCGTCTTTGCCAGGTAAATGCGGAATAGACCCTTTAAAAGCCTTCTTTGGTGTACGGATGTGACCAAAGCAAATATAACAGCCATTAATATGCCACGCTGGGCCACGGATGGAAATGTTAGCCGATTTATCCCCGTGCTTAAGTGCACTCTGGACTGTTTGAAAAACCTCAATCTATTTCCAGGCTGCTTTAAGCCTCGGCCACTCAATTGATTGGTCAGGAGAAAAAGCTGATTGACTTGTCTAAAACATGTTTACTTGATGGTCTGTACAGCTCTCAGAGGGGGGTTTAAAAATGTACTGAAAGCATGAAAAAAATGCTCCAGGTCTACGCGCAGACACAATTAGAGGTAAACAAGGTCCTCAGAGAAGGTCAGAACATAGAGAGAATGTTATGATAATGAGATCTAAAATAAAATGTAAACAAAAAGCGAAACGCTTTTGAAACCTAACTATACACATTTAAGATGTTACATATTTAATATTAAACATATGATATCTGGTATAAAATATAAAAATTATACTTTTGTACACATTTCTTTTGTTTACTCATCATCGTGTCTATTCAAACCTGCATGACTTTCTTTCTTCTGCAGAACACAAAAGAAGATATTTTGAAGAATGCTAGCAACAAACAACGGTAACACTTTACTTGAAGGGGTGTTCATAAGACTGACATGACACAGCACTCGATCAGAAAAAGACAGGAACACGATCTATGACGAGGGAATACTGGACGTGGATGAACAAACACAAACACAATGAACCGCACGGAACGAGAGACGGGAGGAACTTAAATAGGGACAAAAACCAAGGGCAATAATGCAGGGCAGGTGACGGGCAGGTGGCAGGAATTAACACTAAGGAAAACTAACGGGAAGATACAAGGGGCAGGTGAGGGGAATGAAACACTAATGGAAGGCTAAATGAGGAAACGGGAGGGGCGGGGCCAAAGACGAGACCGGAGAGAGCATGTTATGTCAGAACCAACAATAACATGCCTCTCTCCACACAAAACATGAGGCTCTGTCATGATCCTGCCACTAGACCAAGAAAGACATGACATGATGAGGCAGAATCATGACAGACTTCTATTGTATGGACACAAAATCCCTGAGACATTTTTCAAAATATCTTCTTTTGTGTTCCACAGGGGAAAAAAAGAGTCATAAACAGATTTTAAACCACTTGAGGGTGAATAAATGATGACGGAATTTTTATTTTTGGGTAAGCTAGTTATGAGTCCTATACAGATGTGGCCATTAAAATGTGTGAGTAATAATAAAAAACACATTCTTATTTTATCAATATTTATTTATTTGTTCTATTTTTATATAATCAACACAAGGAAAAATTATACAAAAGCGAACAAGCATCATCAGTGTTTACGATCATTCAATCTATTTTTCTATTTATTTGTTTTACTTAAATAAAAACATGCAGTTTAATTTCAAAAGCTATATAAAGCTATATCTAAGAATACCTGAGAAACAATAAATATATAAACAATAAATAACAATAATACAATAAATAATAAAACTTGCAACAGCAGGAAAAATGTGATGTAAAGCTGAATCATGTGTTTTGTAGACACATGTTCGGAAAGCGGTACATATAAATAAGGAACGTTTGGCACAATATTGCAATTTCTGATACATAAAAATGTTACAGATATGAAACTGTTATTCAAAAACAACTGACTGAAAGCAACTCTGACAGCATCGCTGTTGAAATTGGAAACTTATCAGCAGAACGATCACAAAAAAAGGAGAGCACAGGACTACTCAAAGTCGAAGTTGATTCACTCACGCATCATTTCTCATGCGCAATTAGGTTAAATCCACTCAACACCATTGCCACGAGCATGTTATCATACACACTGATTTCAATTCAGATATTACACATTAGCAGGATTTTGTGGTAATTCAAGTCCCGCATGCTAATTTCTTTCGAAGCTTTAATTTCAGCGTGATTAGCATTAGCATATCGTGGCCTCAGGTGCCGCAGACTCATTACAGACTAGTAATTGCAAAACACGTAGTCGTGTTGTCACATTAACTTTGTATTGTTTCAAAATGCAGAATTTTGAAACACAGTTTCTGTCATCAAAGTTATTTTTGTTTGTGACTGGTATGTGAGCGTGTGATGCTATAGCAGCAAAAATCACAGCCGCTGTGTAAAGCCTCACATACAAAACAACTTCATAAACTTACACCCTAAATTAATTATTTACAGTAATGGAAAATGACACATTGTGGGTGATAAATGGCGCACGACATTACACATCGGGCTTTGTACCCGGAGTATTCATGGGCAAAGCTTTTGACACGCTCGCCTATGACAGCAAGAGTGTAGTAACCAAGGCAACAAGGAAACAGGCCTTCCTTAGCTCAGGTTGCACACGTAAAGATCAATAAATCACAGTGGCTGGGACAGAAGCATGGGTCTGGTGTGGGAAAAAAAGAATAAAGTGCTTTTGTTGCCTTATCCTGTTTGGAGATCTTAAGATAATCTGATATTGTGGTTTTTTTCTTTTAACTTTCAAAGTAGGACTGGAGATATCCGGGCCACCTAAATCTGCAAACAGTGATATTCTTTGTTTTATATTTAGGTTGTATGAGGCAGATAGCCACCGTCTGAATCAATATTTACTTGATTTTGTCCGGGAGTGCCCGGCGCACAGCAATATGCAGAAAGTAAAAAAGGATTACAGTAGGCAAATTCAATCCACGCTGTTGTGTGACTTCACTTAGAAAGACAAATTCATTCATTGTCACACATTCAGGTCAATTGGAAGTCATCAGTTGGGTATTTTGAGCTGGGGCAGGTCAGTTGAACCCTGAACTATCCAACTACTTCCAGCGGTATCCAACTAGCGGCGCTGGGTTGATAATAATGATAATAAGTTTTATTGGATATCAATACATTTTTACAATTTCTAGAGAAAATCTAGGGTGACAATAATAGTATATGGGTTGTTATGAGTGGTGCTTGCTTGTACAGCCATAAAGGTACTGTAGGTGTTAACTTGTAGGTGGTTAGAATATGCAGTTTGGAGTGAGATCACTTAAGAGAAATGAATCAAACCATTTCAAACAAATCAATTATTTTATTAGTATTCAATATTAGAAGATGATTTATAATATGTATTTTAATATAGAAATACTGTTGTACACTTTAGTATTTACAAGGGCTGTTAGATTCTGTAATTTTTTTATTGATTCCAGTTCTAATTCCTGTTTATGCAATCGAAAGAATCATTTCCAAGAATCGATTTCTTGCTGTTGTATTTAACAAATTACAATTAAACAATTAAACAAATTTAATTTTACATCTTTTAGTTTGTTAAGAAAATACTAGCGCTGTTTTTTGAAAAGTGCGCATGCGCACGAACTTACGTGCACTAGGACCCTGGGGAATCCCCGGGCGGAGTGACGTAGGAGGAAACTTATGAATTAATGAAATATCATGAAATAAAACAACAGATAGCAAAATAGGATAACTAAAGTCGCCGTTAAGTGCAATGTATGTTATTTAGAGCATGAATTTGACATTAATTCTATCTGAACGTATTTATTAGTAAGACGTCATTACTCCACCACCTGTGTGGCGTCATCAACTAGATTGCTGAACCAACTTGGTTCAAACGATTGATCTCCGACAGAGTTACTACGGTTTCGGGAAACAGTCGTAACTACATCGTTAATTTCCCCAATGATCCATCGTACTATGGTGGTTAACCAGCGAGTTATGTCGTTGTTCGGGAAACGCGTCCCTGAGCGTTTTTCAACCCCAATACTTAAAAGTATGTTAAAGTATATACTAATTATTATTTATAGAGTACAGTATTTACTACAGTTTATCAGCTCACTAATATTTCTGTATACTATATAAAATATGGTAATATACATCAAAATTGTAACAATAATTAAAATATTCTATATCATATTTTAATTTGCTACAGCTTACTATACTATTGTGTTATTTCATGTAAAAATTAGATATTGCATTAAGATCCAATTTTCAATTAAAGGTGCAGTTTGTAAAAACCTGATCACGATCAAAACAACAACAACAATGGCGTAGTTTGATGACGCTGTGAAGGACCGTGGAATGATGGGATCTGTTGCCGTCAACTCCACCGCTGATGGCCATCAATCAGACGGGAACGAGAAATCATGTTAGCGGAGGAGGTAAAGTTTTATAATTGTTGCGAATAATTGTGGTCCATAAATAAGTGACTGCTCGAAACAAGCTAGTGGCTTGCTAGACGCTAGACACTACTTCCGTATTTGTCCACGACACTGTTGTCATGCGGTTTCTACGTCAGTAAAGGCGGTAACAAAGGGGAACGCGGATATGACGCCATTGACAGGCGACTGCACAGCCCCGTGTCACTGTTTAGAATGGTGATTTTATCACGATTTACAAGTAGTTGGAAACATTTGAGATATTGTGAGTACTCAGCTGAACAAAATATATAACACTAGCCTAGTGGTTTTTGGATATTTTACTGCAAAATTGTTACTGCACCTTTAAAGTAAAAATAACACGAACCATTTAGACAGGATATCAAACATGGAAAATATACATCTTCAGTCTAATGTGTACAAAAATTAAAGCTTGACTTGGTATGTAAATGCCAAATATTGCATAAAACATAGTCCATAGTTTTCTGTTGTATGTTAGTTTTCATAAATGAGGGCTACTGCTTGTCATATACTTGACTGGGAAAACACTGGATCATTTCTTTAAAACAAACACTAAAACATCAGTTTTGCTTGTGCCTCGAAGTTCATTTAGCCGGACACCTGTGTTAGGGGATATGTGCATGAGAGGACTGTACCTTTAAATGGAAGGGGTGTAGTTGGCACTAATTGGCTTCCTGAAGGCCCTCAGTGGCCTCTCCTGTCAGTTCGAGGTCACAAAGAAAAATTCCTTACACAACCATAGCAAAAAATAGGAGCACGCTGAAGCCGTATTGCATACGAGAAACTTTTTTTTTCTCCCGCATGTCACTCTGAGCTAAACGATAGCAAAGCGATACCCAAATTATTCATCAGAATATAATATGGCTGTCGGCCCCAGCATCACCAAGAAGATGCGGGAAAAAATGGGTTGGAAATCGTGTAAGCACTCGTGTAAGCTTTGATAGACAGCATGTTGGTTATGCAAATGCATAAACGGTGTAAACGTGGGAAAATAAAATGCTTTTTTTAAAGAGGCTAGACATAGTTTAAAATCTTTTAAAACCACGAAAAGACCTTATATTGCTTTATTAAAGAAACAGTTCAACACAAAATTAAACATTTTTGTTCTTTATTAGTTACTCAACCCCATGTTGTTTCAAATATGATTTTTTGTTATTTTATTTTAAGATTTTTTATGATTTTCCTCACACAAAGCTTTCAATGACGACTGGTACATATATATTACATTTACTATTTTATGATGCTTTCGTAATACTTTTGCACATTTTTTATGTACAAAGATAAAACTTTATTCTGTAATAAGTCTAGAGAATTATAAACAGAAAACCATAATGTAAAACAAAAAATTCCTTTTGTTGTGGAAGTAAGTCGCACATGCCTGTAATGACGTGAGGGAAAATAAATGATGGCAGATTCTTCGTTTTTGTGTGGATTGTTTCTTTAAAAGCGTGATTTTGCACCGAATAACCGTTCCATCCAAAGTGCACTTCGAAAACACTTCACGGCCCAAATAATTAATGTTAAGCTCCCGGACGCTTGCCTGTCCTCAGCCAAACCTGGACTTCGTGTGCCTTCGGGGGGATTCATGTATCATTCAGACCACTCTGCCCATTTTCACGCCCCGATCGTCCCGGTGTCCTTTGTATCCCGGACCTCCCACCATACCACACGCTATCTCGGAATCAATGGTGTATGGTCGACTCATCACTTTAAGCCTTTTCTCGGCACAGCAGACAGGCAGGGGAGGAATATACTACGGGAAGACGCAGTACCCTGTCAAACGCCACCTGTTACAGCCCACGTCTCAGACACTTCCCGAACCGCCGAGCACAGAAGGTAGGTGTCACCGGGTTGTGAAAACACCTCACGAGCCAGCATCAGAAACACCAGATCAGATGTGGCGAGGTGGGTGCGATGTAATGAGCAGTCCATATTAATGACCCTGGCACAATCGTAGACATGCGGAGGTGTGATCTCGCTGGAGCTTACAGTGAGCAATAAAGTTCTATAGACCCCAGGGACCCGAGTGCGCATCTGAAGTCTTAGAGAACTGTATCTATAAAATATTTTCTTTTTACACGTTGGTAACCAAACAACATTGACTCCCATTGACTTCCAAACCACTGAGACATTTCTCAAAATATCTTCTTTTCTGTTTCTCAGAAATAAAGAGTCACATACAAGCTTTGCATGACACAAGGTTTAATAAATGATGACAGAATTTTATTTTGGGATGAACTGTCCCTTTAAGCAGCTTGGAAGGAAAGCAGGTTGGATGGAAAGTGAAATAAATTGGATTTCTGGCTTGATTTACTTGAAAGCCCAATTTCCCAATCAAACTGTAAAATAAATGTAAAGGAGTTCATTTCGGTCACTGAAAGCAGGACTGATGAAATGCCTATAATGAGTGGCCGCTCCACCAGAATCACAGGCAGCTGATATCAGCAATCAACACAAATAGAATTACATCATTTTTATGAGTCAGCACTCACTGAAATGTCTCTCTGCGAGTCACAGGGTTTGATTAATAAAGCCCGGAGTAAATTTCCTCAGGGACCAATTGAATGGAGGAAATTTATAAGAAAATTAACAGCACCAGTGTATTTCCCTTAAAAAGATGAAAGACATTGCACACTTCGTTGTTTGGGGTTGGAGTGTGCTGGAATTATTTCATTTGGGGAGTTTGTGTGGTGATTGTTTTTGTAATATTTTTCTCTGTTATGTAATTTTATGTGTCAAATACATACTTAAAGGAATAGTTCACCCAAAAATGAAAAATTCTCTCATATTAACTCACCCTCATGCCATCCAGGATGTATAAGACAACTTTTCTTCAGCAAATTGTTGTCTTATACATCCTTATGCAAAACAGTTTTGTTACACTGGTATACTGGTTTCTGATTGGTCAGTTGCAACATTCCATGTACGGCGAGTCATCTTGATGGTGCAGTTTAATGTTTAAATAAATTGAATAGAAATACGCCTTATTAATAACGTGCGATTATATGTGTGATTATATTTACAATTGATTGAACAAAATGCAAATAAAATTTCAATTTATAGACGGTTTCCCCAGCAACAACATGAACAAATGTTATGTGGCCCAAAATTAACTTCTGGTAGACCTCTGCAAAGAATCAATAACTGTTGAGTAGTTTTAAATTAATTTAATACAATCAATGTACAATAAATTATTAATATGAATTATTATAAATATAAAATAAATTGTTATATTGTAACCAAACACAGACCGGAAGTTAACTTCATGCCAGCGTGTGCGTCCAATAAAACTCTTAGGCTAGTAAGCTAGTGCGCTTTACCCATAGAGGCGGACTATTAGTTTGCTTAACCTTGTTAACAGCATCTTATTTTCCCCATCTCTCCTGCTCTTTTTCCCAAGCGATTGTGGTATAAATGCGATAATTTACATTCAGTTCAGATTGTGAATTATAAAAGCTCCCACGCCATGGGCAGCAGTCATCTCTGTGCAATTACGTATTTATTTGATTAGGGCAATGAAGTATATCTGCAGAGGATTACATGTCGGAAGGTGTTAAATGAAGGGAGATAACTGCCTCTTACATTACTCTCACATTATCTTCACATTTAACAGGACCAAAAGTAAGAGCCATGGCCTAGCAGTTACAGGGTGCTATAAATAGCTGTCAATGGGATCCAAAGCGCTTTGTTATCAGAATGTTAACGGATTTACATAATGTTAACTCTAAACAAGTAGCTTTTCTAAATTTTTATTCTTTTAATACAAATCATTTAATTTTTCTATTGATTTCTAATATTGATTATATTTTCCCTCTTAAATAAAAGCCTCTATTTATGAACATGTAGATATTTGGTAAATATAAAATACAATAAATAAACGTAATTAAACTTATAATAAAATTAATATATAATACAATTATATATTAATTGAATTAAAAAAATAGGGCTGTCAAACGATTAATCGTGATTAATCACATCCAGAATAAAAGTTTGTGTTTAAATAATATATATCTGTGTACTGTGCATAATAATTTTGTAGTTATTAACACGTACACATACATGCATATATTTAAGGAAAATCTAAAAATTAATAAACATTTATATATAATTTCAATTATTAGTAAATATAAATAAATACATGTGAATATTTCCTAAATATGTATTCATGTGTATGTGTTTGTATTTATAAATACAAAATTAATATGCACCGTACATAGACATATATTATGTAAACACAAACTTTTATTCTGGATGCGATTAATCGCGATTAATCGTTTGACAGCCCTTAACAATATGTATATTTAAATATATACACATAAATATTTTTTGTGGTGTCATATCTAGAAATAAGCCTGTATTATTTCTGCTGAATGAATTCATAAAACTGGACAAAATGCGCTTTTTGAAGTAAGAGATAGAAAAAAGAGAAAAAGTGAGAGAGATTTATGTCAGTCCCTCCCACTGACAACCTTGTTGTCTCCCAATACTGTGATGGAAGCCTATGAGATATCTCAGCAGGGTCTGCACACAGACTTTCGGGCTTGCTTTGTAAGTCTCGGCATTAGAAAATGAGGGCCGATCTTAAACTGAGACGGCCTTCAGCTTGAGGTGCTTATTACACAGATGAATCACTGCAAAGAAGTGATTCCGGGAAGCTAATATCTAGTCATTAACATAGTGAAAAAGATTTTCAGGCTTTCTGCAGTCTTGTCATGCTTGACGGTGGACGTGGTTCCATATTGCAGATGTGGCAGTCGAGCGTGAATCAGTTAGGCCTCTTGCTCATTCCAGGTACGGCTGGGGTTTTTTGTACTTACGCAGATAGATTTTCCATTTGTTCATGACTGCTTGCCCAGGTTGTCATCTGATGGTGGTGGTAAGTCGGATAAAGATCTAGTTTCACAAAGATTTAAGTGCTTAAATCTTAGATCTTTATCCGCTAGCTGTTCTGGAATTAAGACGTAGACACTAAATTAGACACGCCCCTTTTTTCAAAACCCCTTCCCTACAAAGAAACATTTGTGCTGTTGAGATGGAGATCTGTAGTATTAGCGGCGCATGCAAAATACAACTGTGTATTAGACAATCTTGCACTTTACTTAAATGATTGAAAAATGAAAATGATTGACAGGCTGAAGGCACATTCTGATTGGCTTATCAAAGAATGAGCACCACTTTTGTTGTTTTTGAAATATAGAGACAGGTGACTGATACTGAATTTAGTGACTTTGTGACCTCAACTGTGAAATCCAGGCGAAAGTCAAAAAATCGAATTATAAAATGAGGAACATTTAAGTAGTGATAGCCATAAAAATGACAAAAATAGGTTTGTGTTTATTTCTGTAAATGATAGATTATATTTCAAGAAACAGTACTTAAATGTTCTTATATATAATATAACACAGTCTCAAGGCAGTTCGTGGCATAAGAATGAAATTTGGAATCTACTGATTCATGTTCATGGACACAAATTTCCCCCTTTCTTTGTGTCAGTCAGCACGGCTTTTTCGTGTCACTCAGCACGACTTTCAATACACAGACCGCGTGTGTGTGTGTACATTTATATATTTATAACCTGATATCAAAAGAAGTCGTACATATTTAAGGTGGTGGCTAACCAACACCTTACTTCACCCCAAACCCTAAAATCACAGCCGCAAAGGCTAATTTTGCTAAAAACGCGAGTTTTGCGAGGTGGCAAAGCAATGATAAAATGGCTACTCTAACCCCGCCCCTAAACCTAACGTCACAGGGGCAAAGTCAAATCATAACAGAACATACAAATGAGATCGTAGGAAACCGGAATTCACACGAATGAGCCACCTTGTAAAATAGGTATGAATTCCTGTCAGATTGCGTTGATATAAATGTATACGAAAGATGTGTTTTATTATTTTGCAGTTAAGTTGGTCTCCTGCACATTGATTTTAATCTTTGCTAGGCGTTAATCAGTCAATATTACTACTACTGTGAGTCTGCTGCCCGCCTCATTTCACAATCAATGCAACAGCTGTTTTTACACATCCAATCAATTTGGAGTGAAAACCGCAAGCCACGCCCACTCATTTTCTCCTTTGAAATTCCTTTTCATTCGGAAATGTGTCAGAATACGGAAGTAAAAACGATCGCAACTTCTGGTTCACGGGGACTTTAAATGTCATTCCATAGGAACCATTACAAAATGAATTAGATGAACTCATGAAACTCTCATTCATAAACTGTATTATTTAATTAACCAAAGTGATTTAAACCAAAGAATGACGCTGTTACACGAGGCCTTGCCAGATTATTGTTCAATGCACAGAATGCAGTTGGAAAAAAATCACAGCAGACTGCCAGATTCTCGCTGTGACATGGCACAAATCGCCTGAGGGCTAAATGGAAGAACTTCATTTGCTCTTAACACTGCGGGGAGGAATAAAGAGAGAAGGAAAATCAATCTGGACTCTTGTCCTCTAGTACAGACTGGAATACCCTTAACTGATATCTTGATTGTGTGACTGAATCGTGGAAGAATTACACATGAAGGGCCAGGACTCGTTTGAAAAGACGTGATTACAAAAGTATGAGGTCTTATGAATAGTTGGAATGTTAGCGGATTTCGTATGACATATTAATGTTGTATACTTCATATAACGCATAGTATATTGCTCCATTTTATTTTATGGCTCTGTTCCATAATGCCTTCCGTCAACTTTCTTAGCTAGCAATATAACACGCCTGAAATTTTATAAGAGATCAGTTTGTACATAAGGGGTCGTCGGATCGTCATGTGTGGAAGAATTTCATTGATAAAATTAGACGTGTTTCGCACTTTTGCCATGTTTGAGACAAAGTCAGAGGTGAGAATGTCCTTGTTAAAATGTCCCACTTCCGATCCTAATGCGTTTATAATGCCTAATGCCTCATTAAAGTGCACATTAAATATTTGTTATATTTGTCTTTTGAATTTCTTAATAAAACTTACATAAGAGACTTTCTGGCATGCCATTTCATGTTGTTTTTGTGTGTGTGTTTACACATAATAAAGCACTACACCATCTCACTAGAAGCTGCTTAGGTGTGGCGTCAAATGATGCATCTCGCTGAGTTTGGGGTTGATCGATCCGCCCCGAGATCACAGGTCGGATGTGTGTGACTTTGAGCACCGTTCCAGATGTTACTTCCAAGTTGGATGTGGGGAAAAAAACAGATTTCTGAGTTGTTTCTTAAGTGATTGAGCTTAAAATGTATACTTTTTTTATAAATGATTTTGGCCTTTAGCCATTTTGAAGAGAGACCATGTGACAAAAAAATGGTTCAATTAACCCAATAGAGCATCACGGCTCAATGCAACAGAGTATATGGACTAACCACTAAGCTACAGCTCCATCACAGAACAATCTATTAAAAACCACTAAGCCATATTTCTCTGATGGCAGATTTCCGAATAACTTCAATGACATACTTCCCCCTTAATAAACCTGTAATGGTTGAATCCCACAGCCTTCACTCGAGCAATTAGTGGCAAAGTATAAATTGTGATGCTTTAAATATGGATTAAATGCCAGCGTGCTGCACACAAGACAACTTCACATGGTAATCTTTCAAGATTAGAGCCTTTCAAGGATAAGAGACTCATTACTGGCGTAGGAAAAGAGTCGTATCGCCCCATCTAACCGAAGCGTGATTGCGCTCGCTGCGTTATTGAACTTCAATGAAGAACCTCCATTTTGCCATGTTTATGATCAAATATTTTGGCACATTAATTGAATTTATTTATTACTTCATTACTTGCATATTACGTTTAAAGTTTTGCTACAACTGTAGGTGAGACCGCTTGTCTCACTTTCTGACGGCAAGTGTTTATGAACCTTCTTTCTGTCTTCCATTGGTTGACAAACACATTGTCCCGCCCCTACAGTCACGCCATTGGCTGAACCAATGATGTGGTTTCAGGCTGGTCAGAACAAAAATATGTCTTCCTAGCTCTGAAGGTTGTTTCAAAAAAATTTAATCGACCTATAAACTGCTTGTAGCTTTGCTGCTGTATAGTCATAGTGCAATGTTGGTATTATATTTCTATTGAATTTGTTTTTTTGTGTAACAACATTCCTAGAACAAACATTTGGTACTGGTAATGCGACCATTTATAGATGCATTCGCAAACAAAATGACTTTTTCCTTTAGTTGGAACCCAGATATTTTCGCTTTGATTTATTTTGTAACCTTTTCGTGCCTTTTGCTGTCATTTATTTCTTCAAGTTTTTTGAATTATATTGAATTTTTTGTTATAGCTTCCATCCTACAGACTCTGAGTCACATAACACGGTAACAGAAGATTATCAAATTATGTAGAACGTAGCTTCCAGCCAGGACGTTGGTCAGCCATCTGCTCTGAATTTCAGCTGCTGTTCACATTTCACCGTCCATCAAAAATTATAATCCAAAGACATTAGTGTTTGTCACTTTAAACACTCAACGGCTTTACTTTTAAGCCTCTGTGCATGCACTAATATTTGCTCTCGGATGGTGTTGGTGTTGTGTAAATGAGTAAAATGCTTGGTTGCGAATGTCCTAGTTGTTGAAACCATTTCTATGGGTCCATCACATTGCACACTTGCACTTGCACATAGCATCTGGAAACTGTACATTGTAAGAAACAATAGGTTAAACCTATAAATAACACATCTTTACACTCTTTTAAAAATATATATTTTGTTTTTTGTCTATATTTTTTCACATTTTGTATACAGCGCATGTTTGTTTTTATTGAATTCTCATTTTTTCTATCATTTAATGTATATTTGCACTATGTTTGCACAATGTGTACACTTTCTTCTGCACTAAGCTCCTGTCGCCAAGTCAAATTCCTTGTGTGTGTAAACATACTTGGTAATAAAGCTCCTTCTGATTCTGATTCTTTACATTGATAATCAATACTTGAGCTGTGGAATAGCAAACTACCATCTATTCACACTACTGTATTTCAGTATAATAGGTCTATATTATACATTTTCTGTATGCATGGATGACTTTGCTAAAACGAGTAGGGCAACACAGCATTGTGTGACACTGTAGCATACAATAGTTTTGTTTGAAATATTTACTTTTGCATGAGCATATTTTTCTTCTAAAACAGCATTTTGTTGATTGCATTAGTGGATAATATAGTACTGTTGATCGTTCCACATTTCTATCCACCACACTTATTTTGACATTGAAGAGCGCTGTCAGACCGTTGGTCTTTTATTACACAACATGGAAATAATTGGCATGTGAGAAAATGAATGTGTGGCGCAAGAGCGTGAGGATAGAGTCACTTGCGTGAGCTGTTAGCCCTGCTTGTGCAGTGCATTGTGGGATACAAAATTCCATGCAATGCATTGTCTATGCCACGTAATTCTTTTGTGTGTGTGTGTTTTAAATCAAAGCACTTTGCAAAAAACACTTTTAGTAGACTTGTGCTCATTTGACTGCTCTTTCTATCATAATGTGACCATTTCCAGTTGCATTCCGCACTGTGGCATTTCTACAAAAAGAGGTTGTAAATGGATGGGTTGCCATGGCGCTTATTAGGACACCCTCTGTTGCGCCATTAAGGGGAGCGGAAGGGAATTAAATCCCTGATAATGCACATCAGCGAACTTAAAGAGTCCATCTCCCATTTTCCTTATGTTTCATATTTCATTTGAGCAACTTGCTCAAGATTGAATTTTAGGATGTTTCTGATCGTGTAGGCATGATGACATCATGATGGATGTTTATGGCACTGTCATGTTTATTTAGAGAGTGTAAGAGGTTTTTAAACCTACGGTAAACATGTCCTGGTAAATAGGATACATTATAGTGTAAAGTTCATAGTCACTCCCTTTAAAATTAACTGCATGAACTTACATAAGATAAGAACATAACACACTTGAACGGACATAAGACAATATTTGCCTTGGAAAAAACGTTTACATATGCACACTACGGTCTACGATCTGCTTGATTAGGACTGTCTGGAACAGGACGTTGGTCCTGTAGCTAAAAAAAGACAAAAAAAACCCCAAATTCTGTATTTAATACAAGCATCTTTACTAAACGTCATTACAAAATGAACTAGTAGGTTTCCATCGACCGATTGATTAATTGGTCCTAAGGAAGGCACAGATAATTAGGTTGCTTTCGGGTTCACCTGACCCCAATTGGACTCGAAACTAGAAAAAAAGGGCGAATCTATCAGTCAACCTCATTAATCGAACAGTCCGTTAGTCGATAAGCGTGACCCATCCCTAACTTCTGATAATTGCACCGTTAAATTGCATCTGCATGGGCTTTAGTGTCCATGAGGTATTTTTGGCAGAGGTGATGTGCTTTTGTTTCTGTTTGAAGAGCGTTGTGCCATGAGGGGTTGATAAAATAGGCAAACACACCGGTTTATTATCAGGCAGGATAATAGGGCAGTGGTGCAGGGAAAACCAAATGAGAGGGCAGCGGTGCAGGAAGAAAGGACATAACACGCACCCTTCAGTCATGAAGTGGATACACATCAAAGGGCCCTCTGGTCCGCAGCCGTGAACTGGTACGGAAGTAAACCTAGAGACTGTCTGCCATTATTTTAAATAGAGTAGCTACGAAGAGATGATAAATAGAAACATTTCTGGAGCGTTTTCATAATTTCATAATCGGGTCACAGTGGATGTGTCATTCGGTGAATCATTCTTGGCACGGCTGAAGATGCGTTCTGTGAATCTTACAGGATCTCTGACACACTTTCCCCAGGAGTATTAAAGGGAAACCCTGAAGGAAATGTGTGTGTTTTATAGAGAGCGTGTTAGTTGCTTTGCTGTTTTTGTATTGGCCAGTTTTCTTTCCCCAATTTTTGTTATTCTTGTATCGCACCATTTGGAATTCAACCAGAATACAGTAAGGAATAAAAAAGGCTTTATTCAGCTAATAAAACATTGATCTTGTATTTTTCAAACTGAGAATCAGGACGTCATAACAAAACATAATTCTTTTCTTTGTATTCAGATGAAAGAAAGCCTGGTTTGAAGCATTTCTGGTGCACAGTTCCTTCAAGACAAGTATCGCCTCACATTACAAAGTGAACAGAATGCCTGTGGTCATCATTATGAAAGGGATAATTGAATTCTTCACTCAGACCAGCGCGGCTTCGAGCAAACAGAGGGGAAGATGTCCTGCAAGTGAAGGCTTGAATTGCAGTACCGAGTGATACCTTTTAAGCTACTTAATTCTTGATGAAAATCAATGCTCGTTGGTGTCGGAGTAGCAAATGGATGAAAGGTGAAACCGCTGAAACAGAAAAAGCCGAGATGCTAAAATTATACTAGAATCCATCTTGCACCATAGAGCGGCTTCTGCCAATTAATAGCTTCTTATTGACCGGGAACTTTTGACTTTTAGGCAGCTCGAACCGTTACAAATTGTTCTCTAAAGATTGATAGATCAAGATTGATAGATCAATTTAAGTTTTTTTTTATTTGTAACACTCTTCGCAATTACGCACAGATGATTGGCTTCTATTAAAATTCCTTTTATTGTGCCTTCACCGTAACCCTTTTAAATAAACAATTGTTTGGACTAACATCCTTACATAATGTTTTCCATTTTCACATATAAATCTAGTTGGTTGCCGAATGCGTCATATCTCGTCATATAAACTTTGTTAAAAGAAAAATATGTTTAAGGAGAGTGATATGGGCCTTTGAACTGATAAACATTTGCATTGAGGTATTATAATGTTAAAAGGATAGTTCACCCAAAAATGAAAATTCACCCACCCTGTTTTGCAGAACGCGAAATAAGATATTTTGAAGAATGTTGGTCACCGGACAACAGCAATACCCATTGACTTGCATTGGTTTTGTGTTCATACAATAGAAGTGAATGGGTACCGCCGTTGTTCGGTTACCAACGTTTTTCAACATATCTTCTGTTGTGTTCTGTTGTGAAGGAAAGTCTTACAGGTTTGAAATGACAAGAGGGTGAGTAAACGATGACAGAATTTTCATTTTTGGGTTTCATCTTGTGGCATTCTGATCAAACAAAAGCAGCACTAATCTTAACCTTCAGACCCGCCTTTATAGAACAAGTGCAACAAACAAAGGATGTTGATACTGAACATGTTTTAATTGTAAATCATGTTCAGCATTAAAATGTCAACAGCATTGTCAAACATTAGGTGTGTTTAAGCGCTCCAGGCGTTCATGTTTAAATATTGAAGTAAGGGATAATCTACAGTCAGACGGCCAGTACTGCAAAATAATCCCTGGTGATCCAGACCCCGACACAAAGCCACTTAATACACAACTATTTACTCTATAAATAAATTAAATTGAAGTCTAAATTACATTGGGGTGAGAGAACTAACAGTGTATAGAAAATAAATTGTTAATATGTGAACATTATGTATAGGAGGGCTATGGAATGGATGGACTCTCATGTCTCTTCCTATCATTTCCAATGGGTAATTTATTCCTATTTTTTCTGATAATTTCTCTAAGGGCACGTGTCTCTTCCCTTTGATGCTATAACAGTAATCACAGAGTTACTGTACGTCCACACAAGCGCTTCAATGAGATTGAACGGCGATGCCGGTGCAGTCAGTCTGAATAGACCTCTGATAATATGAAAGCAGAAGAAAGAGAGTCCTAGCTGGTTGTAAAAGGTCCAATTAAGAGAATTAGCCTATAGAAAAGTAAAAGAGAGAGAGGGGGGGTCTATTTTTCATCTTTAATTCATTAACATGAGGCATGTGGCAGCTTCAGAACATGTAGGCTTTTCAAGCTCTCACCAATTATAGATCCCTTTGCCGTCTGGAGGTACTGTGACTGTGAGGAAAAAAAGGACTTGTCTATTTGTGATACTCAGTGCTACTCAGTTGTACATTATGGTACAACATAAAAACAAAGACATACAAAGCCGCCATTACCTACTGACATTATGGCCAATGGAGCAAATCA
This sequence comes from Triplophysa rosa, assembly GCF_024868665.1. Taxonomy (NCBI): domain Eukaryota; kingdom Metazoa; phylum Chordata; class Actinopteri; order Cypriniformes; family Nemacheilidae; genus Triplophysa; species Triplophysa rosa. Next base: position 8,064,678 of record NC_079914.1, read on the forward strand.
TGCTGTCCAAAATGTGCCTAGTAGGTGATTCATTTGTAGGTTTATTCCACTGAAAAGTGTCCACATTGTGGCTCAGTCCTGACCAGCCTGACACAGCAACATTGGCTGTGATAGTTTGGGGTTTGTTCAGACCAACAAGAGACAAATAGGGAATGAGGAAGTAATGCACGAGGAATATACCTGTACAATGTCAAGAGTGTAAAGTGATGTAGGAAAAATATTAAAGCTGCAATATGTAACTTTCGCTATCTCTTTTTGAAATGTGAAATTGCAGGTTACCTTACTTGGATTGAAGTCTGACATTTCCCCTAAAATCGTACCCGACAGCTCATTTTATAAATTGTTATTAAAAGCTTACCCTTGTGAATCTGGGTAAGGTACACTGTTAAAAATATCTTTGAAAAGGTAATATTTCAGGAACTGGGATGCCAGACAAAAAAGATCAAAGAAACATTTTTGTCAGGTAAAATTACATGTTTTGCATGTGATTTTACACCCAACTTGTAAATTTGCAGTCTGTTTCTGTAATTTGATCATTTTTTACTGCATTTCAAATATACGTAAAAATTCTGTCAAATCAAATGGTCATATTTCGTAAAAATACAGTGTTTTTACAGTACAAGGAGACTGATTTTTGTTTACTTTTAACCAAGCTGGGGCCCCAGGAAAAAATGTAAAATAAAATATTTTGTAAAGTAAAATTACATGTTTACAACTTGTAATATAACTGTTGTAGTATAAAATTGTAGTATAACTGTTTCTGCTTGCTATAAATTTTATAAATTTGAAAATTCTGTAAAATAAAACAATAAAATTACATTTATGACAGTTTTGATTACATATTTTTTTGTACTTGCTCTATAACTGATTTTTGTCTACTTTTAACCAAGCTGGGGCGCCAATAAAAACGTTAAATAACATTTTTCGTAAAGCAAAATTACATGTTTCTGTTATTTGTTATTCTTTAACTGTATTTCGAAAATACGTGAAAAATCTGTACAGTCATCTTTCTTTCTTTTTTTAATTTGCTACAGAGCTAGGGTGGCAGAAGAGCTAGGACAGCAGAAAAAAACATGAAATATTTTTTTTGTAAAGTAGAATTACATGTTTTACATTTTATTTTACACAATGTCTATACCAGACGCGAGGGTGACATCACGCCGCATCCAGTGTGGACAAAATTTAGAATTATAATGGGTTGTATTGTCTTTTGTCACGCTTTTTTCTGTAATTTGATCATTTTTTACCGTATTTCAAAAATATGTGAACATTCTGTAAAATAAAAGTGTCATATTTTGTAAAGTTACATTTTTTGCAGTTTGAGGAGACAGTTTTCAACACAGATTTGTATGTACTGTACTTGCTCTATAACTGATTTTGTTTACTTTTAACCAAAGAAAGTGTAGCTTTAGGTACTATGCATTATAAAATGAATAGTTTTGGTCCTTAATGCTGATTGGTCAATATATCTAGCGTTGATGCTATGCTAAAATTACACCTTATTAACAGCTTTGACATAAAACATCTGTTTCCCAGGTTGCCTTATTGCCATATTGTGTTGTATCACACCTATAAATGAGACCCTTTAAATAAATATAAATTACAAATATAAATAATAATACATAAAAGCTAAAACTAAACAACACAGCTGATATATATCATTAGTGACTTGTCTTCTCAGTTGATTAATTTGTCATGTTTATTAAGTGATGATAACACGCTGATGGGGGTAATGAAGCATGTGAACCAATAAACCTCATCTTTGTGTTCGCCTCGTGGATTCGAGACGACGTAAAGAAGGTAATTGCTAAATCAATAACCCAAATTCAGGGCAAGGAGTTGATTCTGTTTTAGACTGTTTAACGTAGCAAGCACAATTCAATCCAAAATAATGACAAAACTTTGCTGAACATTTGGCGAAATGAAGAAAAAAGTTAAGAGGCACGTTGACTGCACGCTTGGCTTGAACTATGTCTCTGCGCTTTACGTGCAGTGTGGGTACACCGGGGGTCAACTCTACAAGCAGGTAGTACAAGCATCTATTAAGCAGAGCTGACCGTGAACAGCTGGGTTTACAGTGCACCACCGGCCCTGTGTATTTAATAAAATGCCCTTTTTCCGGCTTACAAAAGAAAAAGGCTTAAAGGCATTGTTTACGTGCCATATATGCAGTTTACAAAGCAATACTTCCTGAAATGGTCCTGAAACAAAAGCCGCACAGGGGATGTGCATTGGAACGTTAACGGACCCCACCCACCGTCCGCTCCTGCCAGAGGCTCCTTGTTTTTGACTGTGGCTGTTGAAGTGTTTCCTGTACGTGCCGAAAGGGAATAACTAATTGTATGTTTCGAATGCAAAGCAATTCCACCAGGGGAGTTTTGAAGGACTGCGTGAAACTGGATTTTGTGTGTCTGTTCCCAGAAGAGGCCAATACATCAGCATGCCAAACACTGTTTACTCTGATGCAGAGGATGGAAAACAACAAACAAAGAAAAGAATGATTTGCTAAATACAAAGACGTCTCTGTAAGATAAAAGCAACAGAGATGTCATTGTAAAAGGACAGCTAAGATTTGTGTTTTTTATTCACTTAATTATTTAAAAACAAATCCTGTCATCATTTTATTTTCATTCTTATGTTCTCTGTGGAAGTTTAAAGATGGTTGACACTTATCGTTTTTTTTTCGTAAAATGAAAGTGAATGGAGACTGAGGCTGTCAGACTCTGTAACATTCTGTCAAACATCTCCCCTGTGTTCTGTAGAAGAGAGTCAGATGGGTCTTAAACAACATGAGGGTGAGTAAATGGTGACAAAATCATTTTTGTGAGTAAATGTCTCTTTAATTCTTGAGTAAAATGCTGTTTACTTAAAGGGACAGTTCACCCAAAAATGAAAATCTTTCATCATAGTTACCCACATGCCGTTTCAAACCTGTGTGACTTTCTTTCTTCTGCAGAACACAAAATAAGTTATTTCGAAGAGCGTTTGTAACCAAACAACATTGACTCCCATTGTGTGGACACAAAACCAAAATATCTTCTTCTGTGTTTTACAGAAGTGTCACATATAGGTCTTGAGTTCTTGTTTCCTTAATCTATTTGCATTAATACTAACCACACAAACACTAAAAATATGTTCAAATGCAATATACCTCAACACCTAAACATCAACTGATCATTTTAGGAAGAGCAACAACATGACAACAACATCAACAAAGATTTAAATAAAACAGTCAGGCAATCCAATCATAGTAATTATTCAAGCCCCGGTGCATGCTGGGAAAAGGGCAAATCTGACTTGAACCACAAAACCATCTTTTCATCATGGGCTTATTTAAAAATGCATTAATCCAACTCACCTGCTGTGCTTGTTGGTTTGACTTTTAAAAAACTACAGCATATCAAAATAGAAATGCTGCATTGAGATGCATCACTTGTGCTGTTTGGGTTAAAAAGTTGCCAGAACTTCAAAAAGGTAAATATTATCTGTAATCCAGTGTCATATATTAATGCTAATATATGTATCTACATTATATATTCAACATTACACCAGCATCAGTAAGAACGTTGGTAACCAAACAACACTGGCCCCCATTGACATCCATTGATGAATACAAAACCACCGAGACATTTCTCAAAATATCTTCTTTTGTGTTTCACTGTTCTTAATCTATTTTCATTCATACTAACCACACAAACACTTCTGAGACTAAAAACAAACTCAATTTTTTCAATTTAATCAAGTTAAAATGTCATATACCTCAACAGCATTACAATGAATTTTAAACAGCAACATTGCATAGCATTGTAAAGGAATCATTATGCTCATTTACATTTGTGAAACATCTAAAATCCTCTTCGGTTTGAGCCGAGTCGCATATATCAACTTTGGAAAGCATTAATTAAGCTAAAACGAACCCCCCAAAGCATCAAAAGAAGTACAGTATGTACTACAGGCTAAATACTGCTGGAGAATGCTTCTAATAGCTCCTGCATTGCTTTGGGTGTTTTTGACATTAGATGAGAGACGCTGTTCTCCTAATAACATTCAGACCCCAAATGAACCCACCTCACAATATGCTTTATGGGCTCACTAGACAGCAATGCTTCGCGATGCTCCATTAGTGCTCAGTATTAACTGTACACACTGTCACACAATACAACAGCTCCCCGGAAGCTGGGATTCAATGAAGAAACTCATTAAGCTTGATGAGGAAAAACTAATGGAAAAAAACAGCTAATCTCTTGTGTTGGTAAATGTATAGCTCCAAGTTGGTTCTAAAAATTGTAACGCAGTGGATCCAGGCACATGCTGGACTTCGAGAAATACGCATACAGTAGGGATGGAAAATCATACGGGGTGTTTTTCTTCATCTTTTTAATTTCAGTTCCAGCGTGATCCTGAACTTCAAAGCGGCTTGAATTTGATTAATTTTTCACTTTGAGGGGCCGCCGCTAATCTGCATCAATATCTACTTTTATGCGGGCTGCAGTGCTGCACTGTCCCCGTCAGTCAGAATTTCGGGCTCACGGAATAAAAAAGCAGTGCAGAGCGAGTACATTATGAATAATAATACTTCTTTCGCTTTGATAATAAAGCCCTTCATCTAGGCTAAAGTTATTTCATGGCAGTGAAGGCGTAGACAATTGCAACCCCGCCCACGGCCCACCAGCATCTGGTATTTGTCTCAAATTGTGATGCATTTTGTGTTTTTGCAAAGCATTATGCAACAGCAAAATCGTGTCCTTCAATATCCAAAAGTGATTTTATTAGTATTCGTTGGTGTTATTATGTAAAGTTTGGAGTTTGGTTTTGCATATAGTGCATTCATTTTTGAGCATTTTATAAACTTGAGATGAGTTTATAATGTCTCCAACCATACACAAATGTATAGCTTGTGTATAGTATTACATATAATCAGTTGTTTTCGATAAATGGTTTTGTGTCATTTCTGACTAAAATAGTTTAAAGCTAACATTATTTTTTGTGTTATCTTCTGAACTGAAGTTTCAGCTTCGGCCTATAGAGTAGCAGGGTACCTACTTTGGAAATTCAGAAAGGAAAGATCAACGTCAAAAGGCGACATTTTCTCTTGACACCGTCCTTTCACATGATTTACAGTAAAGGGTCTAGTTGAGTTACGTGTCTTTGTCCAATGTCATTTGTCGTGTTTCCCCTGCTTCTTTCCACATCAAACCAGCGACAACATTTGATGTGACACTTCCCAAGAAGCCAGTGCTTCAATTTGCATGCAAAAGTCTGAGCGTCATGTTTCATCTCTGCTCTTGATGTTAAAAGCATAAATGCAGGGAAAAGTAAACAAAAGCTGGACGTGTTTCTGAAACGTCCAGGAGACTCTACTGATGGCAAGCATTGTATTTTTGTGGGCACATGTACACATGTGTGTTTTGTATTACGTATGGTAGTGAATAAATGTTTGTTTTTGAGGTGAGGTCAGAAATCCACCTTATTGTTTACAATGAGAAAAGTCCACTATTGGCTAGCTGTATCTTATTACATTAAACACATTTAGTTTTTTATATTGAATATTTTTAGGTCAATTTAATTTTGATTATAGATAAACAGTTTAATTCATTTGAGTAAACTCTTTAAAATAAAGGTGCTTAAAAGATTATTTTCACCAATACCATAGACAAACCATTTTGGCTCCACAAAGAACCGTTCAGTCAAAGGTTCTTTAAAGAACCATCTCTTTCTTGCCTTTTTATAAACTGAACTACATCTTTTCACCACAAAGAACCTTTTGTGAAACATAAAGGTTCTTCAGATGTTCAAGCTTCTGTCTGGAACCATTTAGACAAAAAAGTTATTCTATGGCATCGTGAAGCACCCTTATTTTTAAGAGCGTATGAATTTATAATTAATTTAGATTAAATTAGTTGTTTATTTTCCTATCAATTTTGCCAAACGTGTATTAGCGAAATTTTCCTGTCCATATCTGAATCTTGAGTGTTTAAGACATAATTACTATAATCTCCAGACGTTAGTGCAATAGTCCATTAGTGCTTATGCTAATGAATTACTGACTACAATTAGAAACAAATGACCGCAAATTTATTTAATGGGTGTTAAAAATAACCACCGAGGCTACGATGAGGAATGCATTAAAAAGCTACTGTACTGAAACTATATCTGGTATCTTTACAAACACGTTGACATTCTGCCAAATAGCACTTCTTCAAAATAGCTTAATGCTTTTTTAACATAGACAAACTTGCACATTTTAATCACTATAAATGCTATAATAACTCGTGTACCTTGTGTGCACTGTGATCATTTTGATTAATACTCACTCTGTAAAGTACTATATTTTTGTATTACTAACACGTTAGTATGCAAATGTACAAGTTGGCATTTGAGGTACAAAACAAAATTGACTATAAAACTAGCCACAAAATCACATGTTCAGGCTGTTATGGATAAATATAGTTTTAGCGTGTTTAATGTAATCGTTCTATTTAGTAACTGCAACCAATAAAAATAATAAAGGATACAATGTTGCACACACATTCAAATTGCTTTGTGATGAAGGATCATAATATGTCATTGAGAAGATGTCATTTAATCAACAGCAGCTATTCATTTCAGACTCAATCTCACTGGAATAACTGGGATGTGTGTTTTGCTCAAGGACACAATGGGGATTAAGAATCATCTGAAAAACTCTTTATTTGTGGATCTTCACAGGTTTACACAATAAGACAGTAAACAAGAATACAGGGACAAAATCTGATCTTAGTCCATATTTTGTGCTGATAACGTCATATAATACAGTAGAATTTTGAACATTTGAAATCTTTTGTGGCTTTTAATACATATTACCATGAATATTTTAACGATATTTAACCATTAACCTTCTAATTGGATGTCATTTATACATTTGACTTCAAATTTTTCATTAACATACATGTGCTAGGATTTGTCCAATTTAGAGTACCTGTCATTGTACCCTTGTAAATTTTGGATTTTCGGATGGGAATTTGACCAGAAATGTATCGGACAGTCTGTTTCCTGCTTAAGTTAGTCCATCAGGCATTCTCAGTCCTGACAATTACTTGGGTACTGTAAAATATTCTTTAAAGATCTTTAGCAGTTTGTGAAGAATGTATTATATGTTATGTAGAGTGTCTAGTAATCTGATTAATTTTCTCTATTTCAAAACCCAAAAGCTAGTTATTGGAGTATTGTGCCTTAATGTAGCAACATGCTAACATCAAACTATCTTGCTTTTATTGATATGCAAATGTTGACCTTTTTACTGGTAACCATTTTTTACAATGTAACCTAAAGAAATGCTTTTAAACTCTTTATGGAGACTTTAAAGGTACAGTTCACCCAAAAAAGAAAATTCTGTCCACCCTCGTGTTGTTTCAAATCTGTATAAATTTCTTTGTTCTGATGAACACAGAGAAAGATATTTGGAAGAATGCTATGCATTTACTTTTATGCATTTGGCAGACGCTTTTATCCAAAGCGACTTACATTGCATGATACTATACATTTGTTTCTAAATATGTGTAATCACAGGGATCGAACCCATGACCTTGGCGTTGCTAGTGCCATGCTCTAACCAATGAGCCATTGACTACCATAGTCGGAAAAATTGCTAGATGAATTTCTTAATTCTGTTGAACACAAAAGAAGATATTTTGTAGAATGAAGCAAACAGCTGTGGCGCACTTTTGACTACCATTGTCATTTTCCTTACTATGACAGTCAATGGTGGCCAAAAATTTGTCACAAATATCTTTCTCTGTGTTCATCAGAACAAAGAAATTTACACAGATTTTATGTTAACTGTCCCTTTAAGAACAAATTTTAGACGCTTTATTTTAATGAGTAAATAATTAGGTTGATAGTTCATCAGTGTACCATTGAAAAAATATACAGTGTGTATTGAATTGGTTGAACAAAATCATTCAATGCACATTTTTGTACAACTCAGCTACTTGTGCAATTGGTTTAACTTGCATTACAAACAGATTTGACTCCAGAATTGGATCCGAATGTGAAGTTCGGGAGCAAAGTGTCAATCAGCAAAACCCAACACAAGCATTCAGTTCAACAGGCCCTTTTGAAGAAGTTACTGTATTTGTGAGCAGTTCTGTCACACAACTGCCGTGACAGTTCTTTCCTCGAAGTGGCTTGTATACGTATCATTTATTCCAATTGTAACTTACGTAAGTCTCTTGCAGAATACCCTTTGTATGCAATTTTGTCTAAGGACAGTGTTAAAAAAAGTCAAACTTTCATTCTGAAAGTCCTAAGACGACTACTACATCCAAGCAGAAGGCAGTGAGGTCCTACTGTGGTTTCCAAACAGGGCCATTGTCTCTCATTGATCCATGTCAAAACATAACAAATTTTACACAATGTTACTCAGAATAAAGGTTGATTTATATTTTACAGTGTTTAGAACATCGCCGAATGCAGTTTTTAAAGACAAAGCATGCTGACTTTCAGCGATCAAGCATTTCCGCAGTCAATTATGCTTTGTTTCGCCTTTTTGTGCTTACGGTTAGGAAATCCCATCCTAAAGTCTGGCAGTATAAATGTGCAGGCCACGACTCTGATCCGTCAACTTGTAGAGAAATCAATCTCTCCAGAATCACCTCTTTCTCACTAATATGCTCACGCTGGTCAGGTACCTGAGCTAATGGCTCCCAAAGTACTCCTGTCAAGCAGAAGACGTTTATTAATTATTCAGTCTCACCGTGGCCTTGAAAACCACAGTGATACCTTACGTGATATTCACAACAGTCTTCAGCACCTGCTGACACAGAGAAAGTCAGCTCTTGCTCTGCTTCCCCCAGGACTTGGTAATTAAAAATGGCAAAGAAAGATTAAATTAGATACGGTATATCATGGGTTTGTGCTGTAGGAAATATAATTGTTATTCTGTTTAGATTAGGCTGGGGCTGGTTAGAGTACATTCTGTCGGGAAGTTCTCATATATGTGGGTAACTATAAGGGTTTCAATCAGATGTCCAAAAGCAGAAAGGATTTTCTCGCAGTGGTTTTGTATGTTGTTTTCAGACACCTGTAGTTGAATGCTCTTATAAAGCTGATTCACTGATCCAGCAAAGGCAACAAACACCAACAAGAGCATTTGTTGGATCAGTGTGAATTAGTCTTTGAATTACAACATTATTTAGGAATGTAAATGTTTTGTTTCAACGTATCATAAATTTGTATGTTATCTACACCAAGATGCCAGCGGCCAACTCTAGGCCTATAATAAATGTAAATTTTCCTAATTCAATATTCACTTTTCATAAATACTCGCCTGGGGCAAGTTGTCACATTTTATTGGGAAAGATGATGATAATGTTTTTTTACAGTTCATTAATATCTGACCAAGACAATGATTTGATTTTTTTTATATTTTTATACATGTACTACATAATTGTTGAGTCATATTTTCCTCTTTTAATTGTGTTAACATTTTGATAAATAATGGTAAAAATGTTAGCTGTAAATATACCTTTTTCAAAAATAACAGTAAGCCAACTAGAAATAAACCTACCCATGAAGTAAAAAATGTGTCAGCTAGCCTTGAATTACCTTACATAAAGTCAAATGCAGTTCTGACTATATGTTAAATAAAACGTATTGCTATTTCCAGTCATATTACAAATATTTAAAACTATATTAATCAAAGAGCTGCCCTAGAAGGGGACTCTGAATAAAGGGATTAAAAGATTATCTTTTGGTAGAAAGACAGCGGGAACCCCCTTTTTTGTTTTACTCCTGTTGCTAATAAAATAACTTTTTCATGGTGCAGACCATTTTCTATTTTTCTGTTTTTGTCACCAATAATCATAGTTTGACCTGCAAATTAACTGGTAAATTAAAGGTGCTAAAACATGGAGCACCTATAACAACAACAACAAATCCTGATTTAGAGAAGAAATAAACATGACTTAAATCCAGGGGAACGGACAGGTAACTGTACAGGGGGACCACATAACCTTTAAACCAAACCACTAGTTAAAATTCCTTAGGCATATATATTTAAACAACACAGCTTCTTTACCCATTATAGCTCGCAGTAAAACTGAGAGTTGCGGTTAATACATAAATAGTTGCTGTAGTGTATATTACAGTAAACTGCATTAGAGTAAACTGTCCCTTTAAAGATTTTGGAGGCACAATTATTCTAAAGTGCTAAAGCTTATTCACAATATTTTTTAATAAACTGAATGTGATATGGCATCTGGTGGAATGGAATCTGATTAATTATAATATCACAACAAGGCAAAAATTCTGCCGTTCAAATGTTCAATGTTTAAATGTAATTCAATGTTAAAATGTAAAGGAACTCAATGCCCATGGCAGATTTCAAATCAAGTAGCCTACTTCCAGTAGCGACCACAAGATGTGACGTCACAGAAAAATGATATCTCAGAGCAAACAAATAACTACACGTTTTAGGAGCCTTCTAAAAAGTCACTGGAAAAACGTATACTACAATATAGTATAACATATTTGCTGGTTTTCTCAGAAAAGTACCCCACCCCCCACCCATAATGGTGGTATCTGCGCCATCTACAAGCAGGGGCTAACTGGACCTTTCTTACCTGCCAAACCATGGCCCCTCTGTGAGTTAAGTCCGTTCTCTCCATCAACACAGAAAGAGAGAGACTCTTTCTCTGTGTATATTGATATGTATATATGGATACTTATAGATACTTATATACTTTTATATATTTTTATCTTAATCTGTATTTGTGCAGAATGTTTATATTTGATTTTCCTGTGCTTTAGCAATGTAAAATGTGTTTCATCATGCCAATAAAGCTTCTTTGAATCTTGAGAGGTAGGAAGAGAGAGCGCGCGCGAGAGAAGGGGGATCTGCGTGAAGAGAGTGGGAGTGATTCTAAATGGATCACGTGGGATTTACATCTAAGTACGCGGTGACGTCGGAGGGGTTCTGTCCGAGAGGAACGGCGTCAGACCGGGGCTCATTTCAACAGCTGCTTCCCCTCCCACTAGCCCACCCCACACATCATTCGGAACCATTGGCAGAAGAGAACGGAAAAAAATAACCCCGGTTTCTGCTCCACTTCAGGGGCGTGTTCCGTCGGACCGGTCTCGGAGGGGCCTCTTGCATCCGTTCACCGTTATTCCGACGCGAAGAGACCGCGACAGCCACCACGCGCGCTCCACCGCTGTTTTTCCGCTGCTGCGCCGGAGATGCCTCAGATTGATTGCAGACGCGCGCGGTGGAATGTGATGAAATAGAACGTTGAGACGGTTGGAGTTCGTTATTTTAAATTCCATTTTCCCGCCCCCCGCTGCTTGTTTATTTATTTGCGGGGAGATCGCAGGCATTCGAATGCATTGGCGAAAGAAACGGTGAAAGTAGCGGACTCGTTGACAGTACCTTAGACATTTAAGGATCCAGCACAAGGGGGATGAAGCCCGATATGTAGCTTGCTACACCCCTGTGAGATGGACGGTGGTATCTTGCTGCACAAATTCAAAGATGGGAAACGAGGAGCGTAAGTTCTTGTGAGTGACACGGGAGGAACTGAAGAGGGTTTTTCGTCGTTTCTTGGTGGTGCTGGAGGTAATGATGGCGCGCGGTGCGGGTCGGCAGACGGCGCGCGCATCTTTCCACTCTTCCACAGAGTGAGGTAGGTCTCGTCATTTTGCGATAATATATTTGTTCTGTTTCTGTAAGTAAATATTTTTAGTCGTCTATTAACTTTATAGTGCATATTAAGAAGTAAGCTAGTAAGCTGATCACATAAATAAAGGTCACTAAGTTGTTTATCAATAAGTTGCGTGTAAACAGTACAGACTCGTCTAATGGACAATGCAGACTACTTCCAAAACCTGATCCAAATGGCAGGAGTCCTGATTCAAGAGCACATTCCAGATTAAAAATACATGACCCATTCCATTCCCCCACTCAACTCTTGGGTAAAAGAGAAGAAGCTTACTCTAACAGTAGTGTAGTTGAGAGAGAGAAATAAATGTTGCAGGACATGTGACTGCTAGCAGGTGATGAAGAGGCTCTGGTGAAGTGTCCTGGATCTGACTAAGCCGTGAGCACTGAGGCATGGAAACATAACAGCTGCCCAGTGATATGGACTTTTGCACGCTGACCACCACCCACTGCTCACAACTCGGCTTAAAAGCACTTTTTAGCCATGGTTATAGCAAAAAAGATCACACTGGACTTCTCAGGCCTCTCTTCTTTCCACAAAGCATTAAGAGAGTTTCCTCCGGTTGCCCAGCTTATACAAACCACAAGGGGAAAATGTCAATACAGCTAGCCAGCATATGCTGCATCCCAATTTGCCTACTTATACTATGCACTAAAAGTATGTACTGTTTTTTTATGGAAAAGTATATACATTTTAGTGTGTAGCAAAACAATATTGGGACATACTAACAGGAATTGGAAGTGGCCGTTGTTGCCTACTTGCCTAAACAACATTGCGGCCACACATCAAAATACAGCTCTTCTTTCCATTTAAGTATTTATTCATTTATTGTTTCATATGTAATGTTAACTCTATAGTTATATTTATTCATTTAGTAACGCATCAGTTCTCTAATTTTATTAATGCAGTGGAGCATCACTAAACTCTGTCTACTCGCGGTGAGTTGTGGGTAATATTAGCCGTAAGAGTGTGCATCGTTCTGCACTTCGAATTTCTACCGGAAGTAGCAGACCATCCGGGAATCTTTGGAATACTCTGTTCAACATACTACGATTTGGTACATACTAATTCGATTTTCGAATACTATTTAGTACAGATAGTATGCGAATTGCGACGCAGATTGTTTAGGTTTATTCTTGTACCCAGGTGTTATTTGACGTTATTAATGCACCCAAAAGGCCTGTATTCATTTAAATGACTAACATTGTTCATGAAGAATGGCCAGCGTCAACAGATTGTGAGGATAAATCAAGAAACCTATTCGAAATGAGATTTCACATTAGTCACATAAGCCATGTGACATAAGAACAATTGAAACCACCTGCTAAACTATGTGAGGGCCAAGATGTATGTTGGCATATTCCATTAGGGCTTCTCCCTCGTGTGGTGTGTGTTTAATTTAAACAATCCTCCGTTCAAGCACAAGTGAAGGGGTAGAATGGGATGACAGATGGCGTGAGAATAAAATGATTTGAGAAAAATACGCAGTTCACCTTTCCAAGAAGCGTTGGCAAACTTCTGAATGAGGTTTATAAAGTACACTGGCATTTGACTAATGGACGCAATTATGTTTCAGGCACGACCCAAAAATTGCTCGGCGAGGGTCACGGCACACAGAGGTTAGGAAAACATGAAAACGTGGTGTCAGATAGATGGTGGTGTATTTAAAACAAACGGCAATCTAACGTGAACGGTCACAGTGCAAATGCAGAACTGATGATGTGTGTTTTCACACAGGACACACAATGTCAAATTAATCACTCCTCCAGGGAGAATCGGCAGCGTACGGGGAGATTTATTGAATCTGCGACGCATTTGTCGTGATTGTACGTCGCTTTCATTGCCCTCCATTTATTTAAATTTTAAATGTCACATGCAATGTTTTGAATGACATGGATGTGGTATCCTTAAAAGACACTTTCTCCTTCCTGAGGGTCTTCCCAAATTCATAAGAAAAAATGTGAGAACATTGTTTTTAATCACCATCATTCATTATTATTCTAGGTTTATATCCCAGGTTCATGAATAAATGTTGTTGCTAATACGTTTCCTTTTTACAAATCGCAAATTGAAAACAACATTCACTGTTTAGCTATTAATCAACAATCTCTGTCAACACGAAATGGTTAATGCTTCAAACAGGAAAACGTTAAAGGGATAGTTCACCCAAAAATAACTCAACCTCAAGTTGTTCCAAACCTATATACATTTCTTTGTTCTGTTAAACAAGGAAAGATTAGAAAAATGTCAGCCACTGAGATTTCTGGGGCACCATTGACTATAGTAGAAAAAATTTAAATGGTAGTCAAAGGCGCCCCAGAACTGTTTGTTTTCCTAAATTCTTTAAAATATCTCATTTTGATTTCAACAGAAACAAACAATTATACAATTTTTTTTCTACTATGGTAGTCAATGGTGCCCCAGAAATCTCAATTGCTAACATTTTTCTAAATATCTTTCTTTGTGTTTAACAGAACAAAGACATTTATACAGGTTTGAAACAACTTGAGGGTGAGTAAATGATGACAGAATATTTATTTTTGTAACAACACACTAGCTGTCGTAAAACAAAAAACACATGCACGCATATCAAAACTATAAGAGCTGTGCTCGAAAAGCCTCCTGCGTTTTCTTCTCGTAAGATTCACAGTTCCGCTGATCTCTATCATATTAACTTTATTTGCAGGTGTTTGCTATTAGAAGTCTAATGGTCTCATGTTGCTCTTCTAATTGCTGACCGCTGTGGTCACATCACGCTCCTAATTTCCCTAACTGTATGAAATAAACGCCAACGTAGCTAGAAAACCCGAAAACGAACGTGAATGAGAGAATCCCTCTCTGTTGTTAGCAACAACATCAATATTTATTTATCCTATGCTTATCTGATAGTTTTTTGTGCATGACAATAACGCATAGCACCGAGCGAGTGCAGTACACAGTGTTCTCTAGTGGGGCTCTCATTACAGGATATCAAATGGATGACAAAAGGAACCTTTGGAGCATTTCATTCGCTCTGTTCTGAAGTGTGTTAACCTTTAAAGCAAAGCCGGGCTTAGCCTCTTTCCATTTTACTGTAATTGCCCACACCGGGTGAGCACATTTGGTTGAAAAGGTTATCGTTCTGCGATCCAGCTGTTGGTAGAAAACAGGCCATGGATCCTGAGAGACAAACATTTAGGAGGTATGTGGAAGGAAGGTGCGTTCACGATCATCACAGATTGCGATTTAGACCACCTAGCTGCACATATGCTGACTAAATGAACCGGAGCAAAACAAAACCTCGCCTTTATCTCCGTAATAATTCCTCTCCTATTTTTAGATCACCATTACTGGGAGGAGCGGCTTGCAGAATCTAATAACCCCTGGTGAGTGAGAAAGCAATGGTTAAGAGAGGAAATTGCTGGCAGGGAGGCATATCCCTCTGGTGCTGTGTTGATAAGTTTAAGGTGGAGGGTGAATAAGGGGTGAGGGCTGTTATCACTCGCCGTTCCTGACTGTGGATCCTGCAACACTGCTTGCTGGAGCCTGAAAATTCATTTTGACGGATGCTTCCCCTCTCTGGCTGTTAAGAGCGCGTCTGGGTGGGGAGGAGGTGGCTCGGAGGGCTTCCAAGGCAGCAATGTTCGCGCTGAATACCATGTTGTGCACACCTGCAATTTAAACTCTCACGCAGGGCAGCAAAGGTTAGCTCATGATATGCAGACACCCCTGTTAGCAATCTGCCCAACAGCATTATACGGCAGACGTACAAAACAAAATTAAAAATGTTGTGGTTCGGAGAGGTTTCCGAAGTCGTGAAAGTAACAAATAACATAGCAGATGATAACAATGTGTTTTGTTGTCATTAGAGGAATTAATCGTGCAAAAATATAAATCTATTAAATTTCTTGGTTTTTCCGATCTTGATAGCCAATTTTTCAGAGTGATATATGCCGATACCGATTCTGAAGATTAAATGAATATTTCTTAACTTTCTGAATGTTATTTATTTAGATACTGACTTTTAATATTGAACATCAACCTGGTAATATTTCTCAACATTTTTACTTGGCATTGCGTAGGCAATGATTTATTGATAGTCATCGAGAAAAATGCGTAATCTCTTTTTTAACTATATCTTTTTTAAGTCTGCACGAAACAGTTGCATTACATATGATCGTGCAGAAATCCTGCAGTTTTTTTTTTAGATTTTAAAATTAAATTGGCTTTACAAGTCATTACGACTGATTTACATATTATTTTAAAATAATATTTTAGTATTCATTTTTAATATTATATTTTTATATTCGTATTATATTTAAATTATATTGGCTTCACAACTCATTTCAACTTCAAATTTTAAATATTATGTTAAAATAATATTATAGTATTTATTTTGAATATGTTAAATATGATATTTTTATGAATTAAAAAAAAGTTTTGTTTTTGTCCCGTGGTAAGTTGCTGTTATTTATAGACCCTTTTGTGCTGACTTCACGCTTACGTCACAGCATTAGCTGGAGGCAAAACAAAGGGAAAACTGGAGGCGGCCAATACAAACCAGCACAGATTCGGCTACATAAGGAGTTTAAAATATCATCTTGTTGTGTTGCTCTCGTCGCGACTCAACAAAGACAATAAAGCCCATTATAAACACGACATTTGTTGCCTCTAGTTGGAACATAATTACTCATTATTAGGACTTATGTTGTCTTTTTTCACGTTGCGCGTGTGTCTGAATTTGCAGATCACAAACACGACAAACTCAACTCGCGTTAGTCCGTAACAAAGTCTTTTACAATGAAAATATACTTACAGGCTGCGAATCTAAAGCGCCAGACTGTCCTTGCGAAGATGTAATGGTTTGTAATGGTAACCACTTTTTAACCAAAGCTTTTGTGCACAGCCGGCCTTGATCTCTCCCAGGTTCATGAAGCAATCATCTGTGAAATGCGCTGCACATACTTGAATATTCGGATTATACTGTTCTGGAACAGTATTGTAAATAAAATGTAACCATTCGTTTTTAGTTGTCTCATCTTTTGGAAGGGCAAACAAAGAGGCTTTCTTTTCACAACGAAACACACAGCGTCTCCACAACATGGCTGCGGCGGCAACGATACAATGAGATTTACAAGTACGCCCACCTTACTTGCGTATACATTTGGGCGGTCTTAGTCAAGTCATACCACGAAATGACGTACATACGTGGGAGTGTGGTTACATGAGGCGTTTCAGGCAGGTCTGGGTGAGCATTCGCTTTTAGATAGAATGCGTCTTTTATTCCGACACTTTTACGCAAGTTTTCATGTCTAATACATGCATGGGCAACTTATAACACACCAAAGACACAGAAAAACACGTATTCGCTCCATATGACCCCTTTAATTGAAGTAATGTAAAACATTTTAAAGTTAATAAATTGAAATGACTTGTAAAGCCAAATTGATTGCACTTAAAATTAAGCATTTTTTAATAGTGCGCACAAATTACATGGTCCAATTTTATGACAGACGGTCTAACAATGAACTTTCATTGTATAGAAAACATACTATGTGAAGATTCAGCTTTGATGTTTTCCATTGAAAATGAAAGCAAGTTAGCAAGAATTTTTATATTTAGGTCATCCTGTTCTTTAATATTTGTTTATGCTATTCTACTGTGCCGTGTATTTAAGCACATACTGCTGTCCAGTATTTTTCATTGTTTTTCTCAATTCCTTCTTAGATCACAGAGGCATCAGTTTGAGGAAGCAGACGTCCTTCAGAAGGGAACTGCCCCGAAGCATGATCGCCTGTCACTGGGGAGGGTCAGAGAAACGCATTTCCGCAACTCCCATAGTCAGTTTGTCATCCCCCTCATAGGTCCACCTAGGGTCCTGCACACACCCATCTGCCAGCTCAGATAACCCTCAGGCTGTTTGCGACACATGTTTGATGTGATTGGTTGTGACCGCCGTGCTTTGCTAAGCAGCCCCGCTTTACATCATGCAGTGGCGTCGGCGACACTGCTGCCCCATCAAGATGACCTGGAATGTCAAGCGGTCGCTCTTCCGCACACATGTAGCAGGCCTCCTCTCGCTGGCCTCACTCTTCGCCCTCTTCCTCATCTACTGCCACCAGGACCTGCTGCAAGGCCGGAGCTGGTTGCGAGACAACCCCCTGGTTTACACCATGCGGGGTCTGCGTCCCCACAAGGAACGCGCGAAGGGAAACCAAAGCTCGTTGCGAAGCCTCTGGAAAGACAATGCGTACGTGCTGCCCAAACCATCTGTTAACTTCAATTTTAGTTCTCAACAGGTAGAGATCACTGCACGGGGAATAGAGGGGTTGGAGACCTCGGCGAGCGCCAACAACACGGACATCAACGGCAACACCAAGAGCTTGCACAGGGAAATGGGAGTGGGAGGTCGGCTGGCAGCCCAGCCTTATCACTGGGTGCTTAATGAACCGTACAAATGCAACGACAGCGGGCCCTTCCTGGTTTTGCTAATTGCAGCAGAACCGAGACAGTTGGAGGCCAGAAATGCCATCAGGCAGACCTGGGGGAATGAAAGCGTGGCTATGGGTTATGGGTTTGTACGCCTCTTCCTGCTTGGAGTGGGAAAGAGACCCGATGTGTATCCTCAGAGCTCCATCGAAGACGAGAGCACGCAGTACCGTGACATCATCCAGCAGGACTTCATGGACACCTATTACAACCTCACCATCAAGACGCTCATGGCCATGAGCTGGGTGGCTCAGTATTGTCCGCACGCCCGTTACGTCATGAAGACAGACAGCGACATGTTCGTCAACACCGAATATCTCATTCAAAAACTGCTAAAGCCTAACACGGCGCCTCGGCAAAATTACTTCACAGGCTACCTAATGAGAGGCTACGCTCCCAACCGCAACAAAGACAGCAAATGGTACATGCCGCCTGAGTTGTATTCTAGCGAGAGGTATCCTATATTTTGTTCGGGAACAGGTTACGTGTTCTCGGGGGACATGGCGGGGAAAATCTACAATGCTTCGTTGAGTATCCGGCGTCTTCACCTCGAAGACGTGTATGTGGGGATCTGCCTTGCGAAACTGCGGATCGACCCGGTGCCACCACCGAACGAGTTTCTCTTCAACCATTGGAGAGTGTCCTACTCCAGCTGCAAATACAGTCACCTGATCACCTCCCACCAATTCCAGCCCAATGAACTCATGAAGTACTGGAATCACTTGCAAAGCAACAAGCACAATCCTTGCCTTAACATGGCCAAGGACAAGAGCGGGCGGCCGCGGCATAGGAAGTTGCAGTGGGAGGGGCTTCGGTGATTGGCCAGGGCTCAGGGGTGCTGTAGCATTACCACAGCATGTGTACGGGATAGGGAACAGCACAGTGTTTTTGGTATTGTCAATTAAAACTATTTTTTTATTTTAAAAGAAATGTTATGTATTGTAAACCTGTTGCAATCTTTTTAAGATGGAAGCTTTGTGCATATAGCATGCACAACAGAAAGGAAACGATGGTGACATCACCATTTTCAGGTGCCAATTAAATGAGAGGTTGTCAAATTTCCTCCTCAAGCGAAGGGCCAATTTTAATGAGATCCTCACTGTTTCTGTATAAAAATGGGGAATATCATATGGTGGTGTATCTGTACTGTGACACTTTTCATTGATTCTCAGATATGTCCACCCTTGGCATTATGAGAAGATGTTTGTTTTTATATCTACCTAAGACCTGCAAATGGTTAACAGTAAACAAACCAAAATAAAACATGTGTAACTGAAAGAATATATATGAAACTTGCAGCATAGATGTCAGATATGATTAAAATAATATTTTTCAAAGCTTTACATTGACTAAATACTGTATACAGGTCTGCCCCTGTTGAAGGCGCAGGTAAAACTATTTATTAAATGTATTTCTTATGCACATTGTCTTTTTGAATGTAATTATTTGCATCATTCCAAATCTTTGTATTTTAGCTACCGTACAACTTGGTTTGAAAACGAAACCACGCACGATTGAGTCGATGAACATCGGTCACCCTTGAGATGCCCAAGAATGAACACATTCACAACAAGTTCTGCTTAATATCAAAAATAGATTTGATTGAAGACCGCGAGTCCGATAAAATAAACATTATCTCTAATAATTCACTTCTAATTGACTTACAGTCACACACGTCATTTGCGAAATTAAAAATGTCTTCCGTGCGAACATCTGCATAATTAATGCAAATTTCCAAACATTATGGAGAAATATCAACATTTAAATCACCATTATGTACTCATTAAATTAAAATGAGACTTGAAATTCTGGCAATCAGTCCCCAGATGGAAGCAGAGCCTAATGCTTTAATGATAAAGTAGATAGTGTTGCTCTGGGTCAAAATATATATTAGCGGGGGGGGCTTCACGATACATTAGCAGAGAGTAATCCAATTAAAATGATGTGGGCAGCATTTGAAGAGTTTATTTATCATATTCATTACTCATTTGTCAGTCCAGTTTTAATTAACTGTGTATTCGACTGCGATAACCGCTAGATGCAGACTTCATATTACAGCACATCAAATTACAGGTGACTCGAAATGTACCCTTACAAAATACACAAGCATGTGTGCTTTACAATATGACATAGCAGTATGTTTTGTTTTACAGTACTTAAGTAGCCTAAATGCTGAAAACAGTCTTCTTAAAAAACAGTAACTATTTTAAAAGATTGAAGTATGACGGTTGCTTTCATTATATGCTGAATGATTGATTCTTAAGCCAAGTAAAGTGAAGCAAGAATATATGAGATTATACATTAGTCCTAAATTTTGTTTACAGTATTGTTTCTGTAGCTACAATTTGTAGCTATGATTGCAACACTGACTTTTGGAGTTTGATTCATAAAGGACAAACATACTGATCAATTGCATACAATGAACACACTGAAAGCAGCTTTGCATAAGCATCTGCTGAATGTGAAAAGGAACATAAATAGAACAGAGTTCAGCACAAGATTACTTCCGCTTTATATATATTGTCACAAAAACAGGAAGTCAAGGTATAACAGCCACATTTTAGGAAATGACATAATATGTCCTTTCCACTGAG
Source organism: Triplophysa rosa (assembly GCF_024868665.1). Classification (NCBI taxonomy): domain Eukaryota; kingdom Metazoa; phylum Chordata; class Actinopteri; order Cypriniformes; family Nemacheilidae; genus Triplophysa; species Triplophysa rosa. The sequence continues at coordinate 8,085,436 of NC_079914.1, forward strand.
GCAAAATAAATGATTTAACTCCTGAAACACAGTTGTGCGGAGCAACCTAGGAGACCATTTCAAATTTTCATGTAATTGTGGCCATTCCAGTCCAGTGTCTGTTGAATTTCAACAAAATCAAACAGTAAACCTACGACAATGTGAAAGACTGACAACACATGAAAACTGTGATAAAATCCAGGTTATCAGATAAAAAATATTTTTAGAACTTTTTCTAAAGACATATTAAAGGTGAATATGAACTTGTTTTCTTGCAGATTACAGAGCATCTTTTCTGTTATTTTACCCTGTTTCTCCAGTATTCATTTTCTGCAAATAAATGCAAATAGAAACATTTTAATTTGTAATTTGGAAGAAATATTGTTAGTAATTCCCAGAATAAAAGAAAAATGATAATTTTACCTAAACATATACCTATAAAGAGCAAATTCAGAACAACTGAAAATCATTTTGAAATCATTTTTTCCGCGGCTGTATATTATTTTATCAATGATTATTCTATATATTATCAAAAAAAGTAAATTGTCAAAAGAGTATCTAGATATTCATGTCTTCATTGACAGTCATGCTTTGATCTTAAACCCATCTAATAGGAACGAGCTTCCCTCTGGAAAAAAAAACTTGCAGCAATCCCGCTAAACCAGTGCATTGCAATCCATTAAATCCTCATCTGTTCTTAAACATTTATCTTCCTCAATTAATAGAAAATCAAAGTCGTGGCCAAGGGCGAGAGAATATAACAAACACAACCATCTTCCGTTCTGTGGCTCGGCATGCAATCACCGAGAAAGATTAGTGCACTTCATCCACAACAGTGATTTACCAGAGAGAAATGGGAGAAAAATAAGTGAGTGCGGGTGATGAATGAACAGGAAAGAGGCTGTGACTGATCAGTATTGAAAACCTGTGCTCTCCTAAACGTGTGAAAAGTGAACCCGGGGAAAGGGCTGTGATGTCCGGCGTGATGGAGTGGGTCGCTGCGAGACGCATTTCCAGAAATATAGTGAGTGCTGGAGTGTGATAAATGCCCCAGCGCTGAAGCAAACCTTATAACATAGAAACAAGGGTGAGAGAGGGAAATTGCCATTATTGAATGAGTGAATTCTGCATGTTCATTTATTAGACATGCAGATTTCTCATAGATGGCTGTTGTAGAGAAGGTTTGCAGTTTGGAGATCTTTCTGAGCAACAGATTCATAAGAAAAATCCTGATAAGATCTCTTGAAGATGTATTATTATTTCTAGACAGCAATGAGATTGAAGCTCAACTCTCATTCATCTCCGATATTTCTCCTCAGAAAAAGATCCAGAAATCTCACAAATGTCTCCATTAGTTTCAGAAGAGATCTAGTCACAAACTGAGCCAGATTTGCTAAGTTTGCATTCAACGTCAATATTATTGAAGATCTCAATATGAACTCAATCCATTCTTATGAAATTTACCCAAATCCAGATTATTTTACCTCAACAATCTACACTCAATTTGCGTCTTCATACTCTTCATATTTTTCTGAAGCAATTGTATCATTGTTTCTGTTTTACCTTCTGCTTACCATTTTTAGAAGAAACGAGACTAAGTTATTACTTAAATAAAACACAACTGAAAACTCCATCGAATGTCCTGAGCTATGAAAAAGCCACCACCTAAAAAATTCCTCCAAACTTTGCGATCTGTCGGGTATTATGAGGTAGAAGAGCCCAATCTTACTTCGTTTTTCGTGCTGAAACAGGTGAGGAATTTAAGATAATGCTCCAGGATCACTTTAAAAGCTCTTCATTGTCCTCAAATAAATAACCGCCCTTGTTAATCCTCATTCAGATAACGGGCGTTTCAATAAATACGTTTTCTTCTCATATGAGTAAGCTTATTTAATTGAAATAACGTTGGGTCAGATTAGGTCGAGTTTCCTCACAAGGCTACCAGACCGCTCAAAGTGCAACGCATAAGAACTTGCTAAAGAATTTAAGGTGAATTTACCTAAGCCCGCTATCCCCATTACCACTCAGCCAGCAAAAAGGATCAACGCGAATGTAAATGTCTGAACACTTATTTCAGAAGAAATGACTACGGTTAAGCAGTGCAGGATTTTATGCGTTTCACTTTCTTGCAAATTAAATTCTATTGTACTCCATTGTGGCTCGGGTGGATCTGAAGTGTACCTAGATATCCTCTTGGAAATTTGCCGAAGTACAACTTTGTGATGGGAGATAGTCCTAGACCAGCTCCTTTAAAGACCACAATTTCTCTTACCACTAATGGCTATGTTTTCCGGGAGATGTCCGAATGGAAAAATCAATGTGTTGATCTGCTTTGAGGTGTTGCGGCTGAGAAGGACTAGCTTTCATAAGGTAACTCCGATAAAAGGCTCTTGAAAAGGCTGACAAGACTCAGACATTGTTTTTTAACACAGATGTATGTTTAGTGGCAACAAAGAACCATCTTTTAAAAGCCTTTTACCTTTGTATTCTGTTTGGAAGCACTAAGAAACAGGAATTAGACACAACATAATGGCCTCGTGTGCCCGATTATTACTAGTGGCTAAATGACTTATTGCCAGTACGAACCATTTGTAACGCAGTGACATGTTCACATTGATTTCATTTTTTGAAAAAATCAAATGTCACGGACGATTGATGGCTGCCGTTAGTTGTACTTGTAAATATTCCAAACAACATTCCTCACCTGCTATATCCCCGATTCCAACACTGCAGATTGACAGAATGATAGAATAGAACCGAGTATCATGAAAGAACACAACACAAGAGTATTTACAACAATTAATGGGTGACATTTTCATAATTCATCATATTTACCAAGCGGCTTTGTTCGATACATTATATGCAGGATAAGGAAAACACATTTGGTTTAAAGCTAAATGTAAATGAGGTTGTACTTTGACACAGTCTAAAAAATACTGGGTTATTTTCAACACAGTGTTGAAATGGACAAACCCAACCGTTGGGTCAAAACACGATGTTCTATGCTGGGTTGTTTCAACCCAAGTGTTGGGTCGTTTAAATCCCTTAATTGTTGGGTCAAACATTTTCTGCGTTAATAGGGAGGCTCAGAGATGACATATTTTTGTATGCAAAACCCGGAAGCGAGTTAGCATTTTAGGACTTCCGGTTCCATCGCTCCAAAGTCTATGGGTTTTTTGAATGGGTTTTTGGTAAATCGCCCTAGATAAGGTCTGTGGTAAACATAACCTCGAAATATTTTTACGTTTTATTCTATGACATAAAACACACCAATTATAACCCGCTTGGGATTTTTTAAAGCGTTATTGTGTCTTAATAACGGCGGTTGCTAACAAGTTGCTAAAAGCGACTACTTCCTTTGGCGGGGACGTTAGACGTCATCACGCATATAAAGCTCGCAAATAATGCAACATGGGCACAAATCTCTTGAAACAAATGCAGATTCATTCACTCAGTAATTACTTACCATGGAACACATTTTTAATAAAGTTTGAAAGAGTTGTCGGAGGCTTTGTGGCGGTAACGTTGATATCAAGCGACCTTAAGTGTAGTCTGTTTATAGCATCGTGTCAGCCTTTTACTTCTGCCTATTGTATTTCGGCTTTAAATGTAACAAATGTTGTGTTAATTTGTCAAGATTGTCTTGATAGACAAAACGTGTAAACATCATAAACCTTTGTTAATCACAGAGCTTATTTTTTGCGATCTTCCAAACGTCTATGGAAAAAATGCACAGGTTTTCAATCGAGGGAACTGGGTTAGCCCACAAAAATACGTAATCTCTGATCCTCTCCATTTTAACTCAACGTTTGGGTTTGTCCGTTTATGCATTTATCAAATACTTTCATGCAAAGTGCTTGTGGACTAATAATGCAGATGAAAAAACACTAAAGTGTACTATAGTATTTGCTATGGCAAACTAGTTAACACTGTAGTATACTTTAATATTTACTGTAGATAAGAGTAAGTGTTCGATCGGTAGTGTTCATTTTTGTGAAATATTGTGGGTTATACAAAAGAAAGTCCTATATCATAACCATCGGCTCCTTTAATATCAGTGGGATGTGGCATCTCAAAAAGTGGTTCTCCTTTCAAAAAATCTTATAAAAGAGTTTGTATTTTTTTAGCATGTTATCATTGGAGGTTCAAACTGCAAGTTCCCATGAATCTTTCATCATGTTTTTGATTGATTTAGTGGTCCACAGGGTCCACGCCAACGCGACAAACCCCGACCACTTCGGTTTGTAGTGAATCCATAATTTATGACCTTCAGTATCCACAGTATGAACTTCAAGACCATCATGGTTCAAACTGTTCGAGAATGTCCAGAACAAACGTAAATCAAAAATCTTCTCAATATGTGCACATCATGTGCTGACAGAAGATCTGCTTTAAAGATCTCCAAAAATGCCCTCTGCCAATCTCAGCTGTCATATACAGTATCTCATATTCTCATGCTGAATGATTGCTGAGGGATCTCATCCCCTACATCTCACTTCCCAAGACACATTGTCTTATATCTACTGTAACGCCACTCGTGGTAACAGCAGACCCCTCAACAAATTCAAGCTGTCAGCTCGAGCAAGACTCCAAGGTTGACTGGTTGCCCCAGCATGTGTAATATAACCAGCCAGCACGTCAGTCTGGGGTGTCTTGCAGAACTTGAATGAGGCAGCGCGTAGCTCCCTTGGGGTCTTTAAAAGGCCTCTAATGTCCACAGCTTTCATTATGCGATCTAGAGGGATTTCCCTTAAGCTTGCTGGGAGTTGGAGGAGGATGGTATATGGAGAACAGGTCAGACAAGTTCAGACGTGCACTAAACCGCATCAAATTTTAATCATGAAAGTGGGAGTGCTGTCTGTTTTCATTTTTAATGGTAATTGTTACACAATAGAGTGTCGCCAAATGTGGTATTTTATGTCACATTACATTGAAATCAGTAAATGTTGATTTTTTTTCAATTATTATATTTTCGCATATTTTCAGCCTGACAGCTTGAATAATTCCTTTGCCAAGACTGCCAAGATTGAATCAACTGACTCAGTAATAGCAAATATATCGCTGCTGTCGTCCTGAAACTTTGTATTTCCATATTTCGTGATTTTTATTCTTTGTCAAAAATCATTATTTTTGGTCACCCTTTATGTTTGTCACTGGGTTTTGCTAACCAATAAAAAGTATTAAAAAGTCCTTGTCAACTTTGACAACACAGTAGGCCTATGTTATCAATTCAAAAGTATAGTGTTTTTTTCATACAATGTTTTGGAAGGACAGCGAGGATATGTTGAAATATATTGCATAATGCCATTTTTAAATGTATATAGTCAAAGTTTTAACCTGATGCAAAGAGACGATAGACTGGAGAGACAGAGAGAGAGATGCTTTTGTTTCTTAGAAATAATTTGAAACAAATTCGGAATCGGATAAATGCGTATGTGAATCATACAAAAACGTACAATTATTAGAAAAAGGCAATACTGAAGCCCCTCCCCTAACCCCACCCTTAATGTCACTTGCGCAAAAGCAAATCGTATTAAAACGTACAAATGCGGTCATACGAATTCATACAAATTAGCCACATCGTAAAATATTTACGAATACTGGTGAGAGTGTACATTGGTTAAATAATTTTATAGTAAACATTTTTTAATTTAGGTTATTATTATTTATTTTAGGTTAATATAATTTTATAGGTTTTATATTTATTTTAGTATAATTTAAATTTATTTAGCAAACTTGAAGCTTTATTGCATCACATATTACATCACATTGTTTAGCAAGTTATTGCATGTCACATTTTCTTCAATATCGGACAGCCTGACTGTATTAAAACTATTTTAGCTGAATAGTTTATTAGTAAATTGCATTAGACTGAAAACAAATTAAAATTGATCCGTTGAACGTGAGAGTGTGTTAGCAGCAACAATGCCGTTTTAACCAAAACCTTCTTCTACATTACTGAGTCAAAAATCAAGTTTACTCAATTTTACTGTATTTAAGTTCCTCTTAAGAACTTAGTTAAATTCCATTAAGTCTCCTGAGCAGTAACATACAGTACTCCCCCGGGTCCTCATATAGACTTGCTCATGTTTGCATGAAAACGCTATTCATCTGTGTCTTCTGCAAAAATGATGAATTTCTTCACTCCGCTCCAGGTAGACTTCCACACACAGTTAAAAGAGCCAATCACAATGCAAGCTGTATTCTAGCCCCTCGCTGTTTCTCCATACCGTGGAACTTATTGCTATGCGCGGCAACCTTTGTTTCGCAAGGTCAGGCTCAAGAGGTACGAAGCTCACCATCTTTTCCCTTCTCTTTCCGCCGTCTTTTCTCTCCTCCTTCATCTCTCCATCCTCTCCTCCGCTCTTGCGGATAATGAAGTCAACTGTTTGAAAAGCAAAAGGCACCGTTCTTGGTTTTATGATAATTGGCCCATCTGTCATTCCATAAATAAAGCGGATCTACTCAATGTGTTGGGAGCGAGCGGTGGTGGGAAGCTCGGATGGGCGCATCCAGGAATGACAGGAAAAACAAATTACTTTCTCGGCATTGCACATTATACGTCAGGACTGCTAAAGGTGGCTTTTTTGGAAAACACCTCTTGTGCTGAATCACAAGCGTTAGGGAAAGATCACAACGCAGAGTTCGATATAGTCGCGAAGTGTCTGTGTCATGTTTATGATTCAGAATGTATGTAAAACTGCCTTTTATAAAACAGTCAGTTGTTGTCCTTGATTCTGATTGGCTGAGCCGAGCCATTATAAAATATCCCGATATATAACAGCTGACCGCATTACATAGCCTAAATATCACTTTATTTTATGAAACCTTGCTACGCATATGGAATAACCATTTATAAAAGCAATAAGCAGTGGGTTACAGTGCATTTTATAACAGCTATATGCCCTTAGCTGTTATAAAATGCACTGTAACCCACTGCTTCATGAGGCTTATTGCTTTATTCTAAGACGTTTACACAGTTTTAACACAACAGATGTTTTCCAGATCTTTAGTTATCCAGAGTTATCTGGGAAATTATTTGTATTAATTTATGGAAAAGAGAAACATAATGTTTAATAAGAGATCAAATATAGTAACATGAGGAGTATTGAAAATGTTAGAACTGAATCATTACACTGACCAAATTTAGACATGATGGGTAGTTTAATTTAATGTTTGGAAACGTACATTTCGCAAACACGTCCATATATCGCAAAAAAGTTTTTACGCTTACATGAGGTGTTTTTTCAGCCAATTCGATAGAGGAATATTTCGCAAAACTGCAATGGAAACAGTTTTTGTCGAATTTACAGGTCATGTGGTGTCTAAAAATTCACACATTCATTTAAGATGGCGTGGTATGTTTGGGATCGATTTCTCTTCACACTTCATCAGAGTAGGTGGCGGTATGCACCTCTTAAGTTGGTTGGCAACCCGCCATAAAACGCAAAGAAGTTTGGCCAGAATGGCTTATTGCGAGATGGAAATTGTAGATTGCAGTCGCATAACGTCGAAATATTTTTTTCATTGGCATTTAGAAAATATTGCTTTTTGCACACATCTGTAATGAAAACCCAGCTATTGTTAGAAACATTTGAGATAATGTTAGTACACATGTTAACAAATATACAGTATAACACCGTGCTAGTGGTTTTTGGATATTTCAATGAAGAAGTCTTACATGGTGTGCTACATCACATTCCTCATTTGACTCTCTATCGCCATCTCTGTTTAAACCATACAATAGCAGATTACTTTACATTCTTTTCGTTTCCAGCAAAACTCTACCCAAGCGAAGCTCAACTTATAAATCATTATTATATTTTTACCTCCAAAAGTTACAGATTGCAACTTGAATGATATAATCTTCATTATTGCACATGCAAAAATATTGCAAAAAATAATATTAGTATTAATGATAATAATCAATTGAAAGTGTTTAGAAAGCATTGAAAATTCATTCAAAAATGGAGAACATGCTCCCGACTGAAGCCTATACAGTAGCAAAGGAGGGCTCTTTCTCCACCGGCGTGTTTAAGTGGACTCGTGTGGAGGGGGTTTCCGCTCTGTATTCGGGAAGGATGGTTTGCCCTTGGTGGCATTTGTTGAAAAGGCACACACTAGTGATCCTGGTTGTTCAAGGTCTCAGAAGGGATTTCACAGCTTCTTGATCTTAGTAATCCACTGGTGTCCATTCAAGACGGCATATGAAATACACCCCAAAGATGCGCTGGGGGAAATAGATACCTCCACCCGAGTGTAGCAACGCTATAATTGGACAGTATACCAGGTGTGAAAAAAGTGTGAATCATAGTTTGATTGGGAGGAAAAGGCAATATGTCATGGAGGCTTCACTGCTATACAAAAGGACAAGGCTTGTTCTGCGGTGAATCAAAAGTTCCACGTGAAGAAATGACTCAATGAGTTCATAGGCCAAACATTCTGCCTTAAAGTCAAGATGAAATATAAAAAATTGAGTATATTATCTTCCCAATCCACATTGTGTAATGTTATTTAAAAAAAACATAACTTCATTCCCCCCTAAAACAACTCTTCATTTGACACCATCCAGACCTATCCAAGTCTCTATGTAATATAAAATCTACCACCACTTTGAAAGTACTCTTAGTTACTATCAATCTGTCACTTGATTTGTCACACCTTCATTTCCACTACAAATAGGTGGTCCTGCATCTCAGGACCCATCTCAGTTATCGGTACCTTTCCACCTTACAGCTTCTCATCCTGAGAGCTTTTATCAGTTTGGCTTCAGAGACTCCATCTGCCCGCCAACAGCTTGACTACTTTATCTCAGGCAGGAATTACGCTGACCTTGCAGCATCTCCTTATCGGTGCTTCAGTAATCTTTTTTCACAGTAAAACACATCACAGGTAAATGACAAGTTTCCCCCGTCACCTCATATCACCGCTGCCGGGTCTTTCTGAACGGGTAACAGTTCAGCTGCTGCCTCTAGACGGAATATCGCACTGTATGTGAAATGACAGCTCTCGTTTCAGTCCTATCTGTGTTTGGTGAACTCATATAGGGAATAGGGGTCATTTCATAGTTCAATTATCTATATTTGGCTTTCAGTGTTTTGTTCAGCATTTTTTTTTTTGCTTGTGCTGTCTTTTATCGCTTAAAGCATCACTATAAAACTTTTGCTCACGGTTCTCCCATGTGGTTGATAAGCACAATTGTCTGTTACCAGTGTTGTAAATAATGTCGCTGTATAAGCTTCCCTGTGGGCAGCGCAATACACATGAATTTGTTTACTAAGCTGATGGAACCGGCGAATGCAGAAAAGTTGTTTGGAAAATATGCCGCACTCTTCCGCAGGCAGGGGATGGGCGGGACTGCGTGAACACAGAACTTACAGCGTGTGGTTGTAGCCGCTATGAGGCTGCTCAGGAAGCAGTGGCAGTAGAATTTGTCTGGTTAAGAGTTGTTCTAGCACTGAAATCATTTTAGAGATGTTATTTTAAGGTAGAAAAACTACGAAGTGTTGCTTTAACGCTGTTTCCCATCTTGCAGGCTGGGTCTAGATTGTGTGCTAGATTGTAGAGGATGCAAATAAGTACCATGATCATAGTCTGGCGACTGGCGCACTTGGACTAGAATTGCTTTATTACGCTGATTTACTCTGTTTTGCTGCTTTACTGCACCTGAAATGGTTCTTTAGCATGTCAGAAAGTATAAGAAACAAAACGCTAAACAGAAAAACGGATGTTCAGAATGGACGTCCTGGTGTGACACATTTTCATTTTTAAACATTTAAATAGACATCGCTGTTGTCTGAAACCTTGCATCTCCATATTTCATGATTTTTATTTTTTTGCCACCTTAAACAAACATGAGTGGAAACACTCATGTTTGTTTTGTAAACTAGTTTAACTAAGGCTTAGTCCTGATTTAAAAAATCAGAGACCTCTTAAAAAGGTGCTACAAAAGCTTCTTCACCACATTGCCATAGAAGAAGCATGTTTGGTTCTAAAAGAACTATTCACTCAAGGGTTCTTATAAGAACCACTTCTTTCTCACTTAATCACCTAAAGAACACTTTAAAACTTACAAAGAAACATTTGTGAAACAGAGAGGTTCTTCCGATGTTAAAGGTTCGTCATATGACCATTCAGCCAAAAATGGTTCTTATATGGCATCCTAAAGCACGTTTTTAAGAAAGTAGATTCAAATTTGTATATTTCCATCAGTTACAGATATACAGTTTATATTTTGTTGTATGTTATATGTTGTTTAGCTGTAAATTTCAGGCACCAAATCCATCCTATAATGCTTTTTTTGCCAGTTTTTCAATCATAAATTTAAAAAAAAATTAAATGCATAGAAAAATAATTACATTTCAGTCATGTATTGATCAAGGCCAGTTTCTTCATTCTGAATTAAACAAGTCTTCTAATTAAAAGGACTTCAATTTACATTCTTCTTTCATGAACATCTATTTAAAAACAGTCTTTCATTTATTTTTCTCACTCCACCACAGGTGTCTGCCTCTATTTCATATAACAGTCTCTCTCTATCTCTCTCGAGAGCCGTGATGTGTTCTGTCACTTTTTCTGCTGGTGCCACTCCCCTCCACCACAACTCTGCGGATCAATGGTGGTTACCATGGCAATGCAACAGCCCAGTTACTCCGGAGCCTTCTGTGGATCTAAACACCAAGGCTACCTGCATCAACCGTCCCCCCTCCGGCGTGCAAATTCCAAGTCCCCCTTGAACATGCCTCACGAAACAGAGCCAAGAATAGCTCCTCTATCATCTTACAGACATCTTCAAGATGCCGATATGACATCTGACAGGAAACATCTCTGTAAATGCAGACATCAAATAGACGTCTCCCATGTGTGAAATCAGGGTTCGGATTACAAGTTAGCGGTTTGCATTTTATGTAAAGTCAGCATGAAATGTAAACGTAAATGAAAGTTGAGATCGTGATGTGTAACAGCCTCTGGAAAAATAAAGTATGTAGGGCGTGGCTTGATTTCATCCTTCGGAATTAGATTGGATTGCTCAATCACTTGTTACGCTGTCAAAAGGTGTGTTGTATTTCTGTGGTCATGTCAAATCAATAGGACTAAAATAAAAGAATAGGTGACGCCCTTATGTTGCAGAAGAGGTTTGTGTTCGTCTATAGTGTTAAAGGCCGGTCAAGCCCACCTCAAAGTGCAAGTTGCGATGACGGCCTTCAAGACTAACCTTCTCTAACGAAATGCCGCATCGCATCGGCGAAACAAGCTTCTCGGACTTTCTTTGGAAGGAGACGTTATTGGCTGTGACAGGAGGGTGGAATCACAGCTCAGTGAGGCGAGAGATTATTGGGACAGCACCCACTCCGCCAGTGAACCCAATTGAAGCATCATTTTAAGAGCGGGCGGCAGATCCCGAACGAGCGTGCAACGATAAATAAAAAGACACCCGCCTTTCCTTCGCCAGCACTAGTTTTAATAAGGCGGTGAATGTAATCAGTGGCCTCACTACTGCCTGCCTCTATATAGCGAGGGTTGATTGTCCGCCAGGGACTGTGATTTATGAGGGCAGCCGCTTCTTGCTTGATTACATGGCTGCCCGCGAATGCATGCAGCAAACAGACGTTAAATCAGCCAGGCGTATTCCGATGACACCGTACTGAGGAGCGTGTGGGCGACGGCCGTCTGACGCGCAGTGTGAAACCCTGCGTGGGGGTGGGGAATTACGTTTTTAGGGGTTGCGATAAGTGTGCCACAGTTTTGTGAATGGCGGCCGTTACTTTCAGAAGACTGTGCATGGTAAGGAGGATTTTGTCGTCATTGTGACACGTGGGTTACACATGTTTCCTAGAAGGGAAGGGCGACGGAAAAAATGACATGGTTCAGAGAAAAAGACATTGTTCGTATGCATGGTTCAGAGAAAAAGTATTTAGTATTTGCATGATAAGGGTTAAAGGTATTATTGGAGAGTTTATTGAGGATGAAAAAAAAGCAAATCATATGATCCCCGAGCAACGTCTTATACTGTAAAACTTTGCTGTGGTTTTGCAGCAGGTTTTCCAGTAACTTACTACAGATTTCATTTACAATTTTGTTTTAAACATATTCTTACCTTTTTCTTAGGCTATATTTTCTTTCATGAAACAAGACTAAATATCTTAGGTCACTTTTCTTGTTATGTAAATGTACCGTAATTTAAGACGTTTCAAATATTTCTACTAGAAAACAAGACAAAAATGCTACGGAAGAATGTCGTTTTTAGTACAGTGTACTGTGACAGCAAATGAAAGGTGAGGACACACTGGTCGTCTTTCTTTAACAATATTAATGCGGATCAAGTTCAGGCCATTAAACTTTAAACGATGTAACTTATACATAATGCAAAGTTTATTTTGTTCAATTCTGAAAGAAAGAAAGAAAGAAAGAAAGAAAGAAAGAAAGAAAGAAAGAAAGAAAGAAAGAAAGAAAGAAAGAAAGAAAGAAAATGTTTATGGCATTCCTTCTGGGTTTTCACAACATGTATTATTGTTCTGACAAAATACCATAAAATGGGTCTTTCTTGATGCTTTAGAAAGTTACAAGAACAGACATAATTCTTGTTGGTTAATGCATAAGGCTTCGTTAAAAATCAATTGGCTCTGTCTAGCAAACGGCAAGGTGGCACCTTTTGAGAAGCGATTAGGGAGCAGCCTTAAATCACTTGTCATAAAAGGGGGGAAATATCACGCGATCACATAACAGAAAACGTCCCTTGTTACGTTTTAAAGTGTTTCACGGAATGTCACAGCGCCACCCTATGGGTGAAAAACGGTGCACTCATTATTTTCCCCTCATTTGGGTAGTTGTGTCCTATGCTGTGACGTAGCAAATTTTAGAAAACAAACTGTCAATATTACCATTGTTTTATATTATTAATATTTATTTTTATCAAATAAAAAAGCACAAGAGAGAGTTATTTTTATTTTTCTCCCGTCACACCAGACAAATTTGCATACTAGTCTGTCAACAACCCATTTAAAGGGTTTTATCCCCATTTAAATGAAAAGTCCTTTTTGAAATCCGTTCACAACATGTCCAACATTAAGCAGTATGATTTTGCTCATTTCTATAGTTCAAAACCAGCCGGAACGTTTCAATGTTGATGATCTAATATCTTTATAGCGCCAAACGTGCTTGAGACCCCTTCCGCTATGCACGCGCCGAATCTCTCCCGCCAAAGACGCGCTGAGCTGAAGACACTGCATCAGGTAGCCTAAATAAATTGATACTTTCGCTGTAACACGAAATGAAGCAAATTTAAAGTAAATGTATCTGTCAATCGGTTTACTGTTTGCTATGACTCCGATCTTACAACTATAGGGCTGTAATCCAGGTTTGTGACCGGTTATGATCCATAAGGTTTCTACATTAAGCATTATTAATCGGCATGTTACGAGCATTTCATAATTTTTTTGTTAGTTTTTATTTTAGAATCTAAAAATGAGCCATTCAGACTTCTTAAGAGGGTAACCCTAATAGACACACATAAATAAATAATTTATATGCTATAGCTTTTCTACCCCTACATCATTAGGATATCAAGTGGCGGTTTTTGGAAATGTGCTTTGAGGGGAAAAAAGCTTACAGAAATCATTTTTATGTTATATCAATTAAACAACTTGTGGCATTGATTTTCTCTGGTCCCTAGAAAGAACCCAGCCTTGCGTTGTTCTGGGACATGCTATGAAAATAAATATATTTTGTGCGTAACATTTCAGTATTACTGCTTGTTACAACAACAAGCTCATCCAGCACAAAATTCGAGCAAAAGAGTCACCCAAAATGAACCTCATAATTAAATAATAAATGTTGGGGAAAACTTGGGAAAACCCTTTCTGAGAAAAAGAACCACCTCTTTCATTAGGCTGTCTACGGGCTTGAGTATATGACAATATGACAACATTCTCGCCTGTCAGGATGTGTTCCCCCTGTTATGATGGACACATTTAGGGGTATCACCTAAAAACATAAATGTTATTATTACCTTTATCTGTTTTAAAGCTTTGCTCAGTAAATTGGAGCGATGGGGCAGAAAACCATCAGATAAACAGCTAATCTAAACTGATCAATAGAGCACTCTTGTGGCTAAATCAAGAAATTGCATATCTAAAAAAAGGGAGGATAGAAACGATCATGTCCTGATGTTGTGCCTTGTGAGAACGGTTTTAACCGCTAAAATCCCAGTTGTTGATATAAATAATAGTATTTGTTGGTGTTAGGAAGAACAAATCCTTAAATAAATGTTCGATTATCACGTGGTTGCTGTTACTTTTATTAGCGTTGGTCTGCATTGGCCAATCACAGTCGTTTGTGTTTCATCAATAAAGTTTTGCAAAAAATAATTGCCAGGGGAAAATTTCCAGTTGAAACATTTAATTGGCTATTGTGTCTTACGTTGTTAGTCATTTCCTGTCTTGTGTTGTTCAATGAATAAATACATTTGGTTAGAAACATTTGTTGGCCAGATAGGCTGGTAGCAACGTACGTAGTGCGTGAGGGGCGGAGCTTATGTGTGGAGCGCTAGTCTAAAACGTCATACTAATGAGGTTCCGGTTGAGAGGTATGCGTGTGTTTTGGACTTATGATCAAAAGATGTGTATTGTATCAATTTTAGAGAAGTAATCGATTGTCGTTTGATATCTGTCTTCATTTTCAAGCAGCGCTTTACGTTATCTTCCCGTCAAAATGTTTACGAGAGACTGTCTGTCCAAATACAAACCTCAAATCCTAAGGTCAACACAAGTATTATTTATTATTATAGATTAGATTTTAAATTATTATAGGTTGTTTATAATAACATATCTGCCATTTAACGTTAATCTTGAGAAAATCGGGACAGCTGTTAAATCATTGTTTAAAAGGTCATTGAGGTTTAAATCCCCTGTGATCTGATCGGCTTACAGTCTAGCTGTTGAGTTTTCAGTTATCTGCTTCACTTCCAGTAGCTTTAGCCAGAACCAGACAGTAGATGTTGTTGGAAAATGCCTGATTTAAATAGCCAGCCTCATTCTTTTTTATCCGCATTAACTGCATTCGCATTCCTTGTATCTTCGTCATGTCTTCTGTACAAACCAGTGATCATCACAAGGTTATTACTGGTTTCAGTCTGGGCCTGTGTTAGGTAAATAGTACTGTGTTATAACAAAGTTTATGTCGTTTATCTAGAATGGGGAACTTCACATCCTCTGCTCCTGGGTTGTCAAGCTCGGCGTGTACTCAGTTTGTTCAGGTAAGCTTTGATACTATGATGTGAAGAGACCGGGGCTAGTTGTCACTTAGTCAATTTCAGTATGTGTCTTAAGATTTAACAAGAGAGGCTACAGAAAGATATTGAGCTGTCACTTTAAATCCTGAAAACAAATAGTGTGTTGTAGTTGTTTCAGCAAAGCTTAAACAGTAAAATAATTACAAAATCAAAAACATTTCAATTCTCTTTGTCTTTTATTGTTGTTGTGAAGGTTACTGAGATCTAGCCCTTGTGATAACTTGCCTCTGCGTAACAAACCATCCTAAAAAATAACAGTCTTCCATAAATAACCGTTTTAATGTTTTCAATATAGGAGGTTGTCTCGAAGAACTGTGTTGTGATATTCTCCAAGACCACATGTCCTTACTGTAAGATGGCTAAGAATGTATTTAATGAGATTGGGGCTTCATATAAAGTCATTGAACTGGATGAGCACAACGATGGTCGACACCTTCAGGAGACTTTGGCGCAAATGACAGGTGCCAGAACAGTAAGTGCTGTCATTTATTTATTTGTATTTAGAATAGATAGTTTAAGTTGGTACTACCTGTTCATCTGTGTATATCATTCACTGCACACTGCTATATTATTAAGGTATGTATTATCAGGTATATACAGCATATAATTAATGTGTAATTAATAATCGATCAGTATGTGCCAGAACAGTACGGTACGAATATATTAACTAACTTCTTTTGAACTCTTTCAGGTGCCAAGGGTCTTTGTTAATGGGCGGTGCATTGGAGGGGGATCAGATACAAAACAGCTTCACCAGCAAGGGAGACTTCTGCCACTCATTGAACAGTGCTGTGAAGGCTCTGGAAATAGCCAACCTCTGTCAACTCTGTAATTAGGTTTTTGGCATGGTTATACACAAGTTTTGTTGAAATGTACTGTATTGCTGCTATGGTACAAATAGCATCTGCCTAAGTGTTCTGGTTAACTGACATAATTGAGTATGTATATATTATTGTTTTTTCATGTTATAAATGTCCCACACTAGTCAGCTAAAATACACTCCTGCTGTTTGTTCTGCTGTAAAAACTAAACTTCAAATGTGCTTCAAAAGATACGTTTGGTAGCCTACTGTATTTTAGCTGATTTGGACATTTTTTTAACAGGAGCTACATAGTTCTACCTCACCACTCTTTTGTGTACAGAAATATTTTAATTAAAGTCTTTTAAAAAAACTACGTGGAAATGCTTATTGTTTTTTAGAAATGCTTATTGCTTATTTTCATTCTTTGTATTCATACAAGTTTAAATTTCTTGTTCAAAAACGAAGGTTTTTATAGTTTTACTATATTTACATTTACGGATATGGAATTTACAATAAATAGCTGAATACGTGAATAATAAAATATCTTTTTCTCTTACTTGAGGCGATATTTGCAAAACCAAACAAAATATTTTCTAAACATCAAGAAAAAATAGATGTTCATCTATAATCTAGACCAGGGGTGTCCAAAGTCGGTCCTGTAGGGCCGGTGTTTTGCAGAGTTTAGCTTCAGCTTGGCTCAACACACCTGTCTGGAAGTTTCTAGACTGCCTAGAGTAGACAAATGTTCCACAGGCTTTAAAAATGTATCTTTTATTTGGAAGGGAAGTGTATAGAATGACGCAACAATTGTACTCCAGTCCACGCGGTGGCAGAAGCGAGTTTCGTTCACTGAACGCTCCATATGAAGCAGAAGAGTGACGCATGTGGAAGGGAATGCCGGGAAATCGCTGTTTGTGCGAATGAGAGTAGCCTTGTCCAACCGCTACACGAGCACGTTCTCTGTTTACAATAAATTAATTTACAAAGTCAGACATGTCGGGAAGCGCAGGGGAATGGTGTCTTATGGAAAGTGACCCGGGAGTTTTCACAGAGCTGATAAAAGGCTTCGGTAAGCACTCAATGTTTTCATACATTAGCGGTGCGGGTAACGGCGCTGGTTCCAGTTCACTGATTGGATCAGTAATATAACCGATGTTTTAGAGTTTAAACAAAGCTTGTTTTTAGGTGATCGCCAGCATGTAGTGTCGTTTACAGATCGCAGGACTGTAACGTTACCTGTCAAATCTTCTTATCTGAGTTCAGTGCATGAGTCATCTGCAAAATGCGACTTAGTTCATTCAGAATGACAGCTGACTGTCGTTTATTACGTTTTTAACCTGCGCATCAATCATAGATTGTCTGCGTTTTCAAATCTAGTGCGCAGCCTACCTAATCGATATGTCTTGGCATCATACATTTTTATTACTGGTGCGTTTCATTCAGGATTTTGTAGTGTCGTTCGATTCACAATTTTGTGATGTCATAGACACATTCGAAATATTAGATTCAGGATTTTTGTGACGTTATAGACACGTTTGCAATGTTTATTCAGGATTTTGTGATGTCATAGATAGACACGTTGGAAATGTTAGCTTTAGGATTTTGTGGCGTCAAAATCCATATTAAAACATTTCGATTCAGGGTTTTGTGACGTCAACAACTCTTTCTTCTGTGGAACACAAAAGAAGATATTTTGAGAAATGTCTCGGTGGTTTTGTGTTTATGCAATGGAATTAAATGGACTCTAATGTTGTTTGGTGTGTTCTTGAAAATGTTTTCTTTTGTGTTCTGGTGAAAAGAGAAAGTCATACAGGTTTTGAACCACATGATGATAAAAAAAATGATGGCATAACATTATTTTTTGGGGGGGTCAACTATCATTTTAAAAGACACAGGCAAGCGTTTTTACTCAATACTTTGTTTGTTATGCACGGCACGTTCATGACACACTTTTCCAATTTCCATGTTGCCTTTATTAGGGTGCAAAGGTGCACAAGTGGAAGAGATATGGAGTATGGAGCCAGGTGACTTAGAAAATCTCAAGTAAGCCGAGAATCCTGCATTATAAATAGTGTTTTTCAACTTTGCGCATATAACTGCTATTAAATATGCATGTCATTAATTTCAGGCCAGTTCACGGTCTGATTTTCCTCTTCAAGTGGCAACCCGGTGAGGAGCCAGCAGGGTCTATAGTTCAAGACTCAAGGCTGGAGCAGATCTTCTTTGCCAAGCAGGTGCTCCGTGATGCGTTCTCGCGTTTTAACAGAATCCGGCTATGAAGGCATGTTAAACCATTCATTTTTATTTGCTTAACATTGTAGGTCATCAATAATGCCTGTGCGACCCAGGCCATCATCAGTGTTTTGTTAAACTGCACACATCCGGATATGCTTTTGGGGGAAACACTGACAGAATTTAAAGAGTTCTCAAACAGTTTTGATGCCGCAGTAAGTTACATCATATTTTCTTTGCTGTGTTCACTTTTAGATTTGTTTAACGAATGCAATGAAAAAAGCTTTAATAGAAGGTGTTTATGTTTATGGTAATGCTTTTGTTTTTGTTTGTTTTTCAAGATGAAGGGTCTTGCTCTCAGTAACTCTGAAGTGATTCGACAAGTCCACAACAGCTTTGCCAGGTATGGTTTATTTGCTTTTATGAAAGGTTTTCAGCTACCATATTTCAATAGTTGACAGTATTTACTAATGTTTGTTTTTTGTTTTTCAGACAGCAGATGTTTGAGTTCGATTCCAAATCATCTGCTAAAGAAGAAGACGCGTTTCACTTTGTTAGCTATGTTCCTGTTAACGGTAGACTGTATGAGCTGGATGGACTTCGTGAAGGACCCATAGATTTGGGTATGTAGAAACTTGATTATTGTTCAGTTTGATCATTTAATAATTTATCACATAGCGTGATCTTCCAGCTATTTCAAGGTTAAAATATGTGTATCCACACCATTTGTTTTTCATGTTCCTAACATTTTTTCAGGTGTGTGTAACCAGGATAACTGGATCGGAGCTGTACGACCCGTTATTGAGAAAAGAATACAGAAGTTAGTGTTAAATATATACTGCACATACTTTATATATGTTATCGGTGTGAATTTGTGTTGTCTCGTTGTTTCTTTTATCTTACACTAATTTCAGATACAGTGAAGGAGAGATTCGTTTCAACCTGATGGCCATCGTATCAGACCGAAAGATGATTTATGAAAGAAAGATTGATGAACTACAGGCTCAGCTAACAGAGGTGAGTGATTTTAATTGTGATATAGTAGTTGCATGAGAAAGCTCATTCATGAATCAGTTTATTCTTCACAGGAAGAGCCGATGGACACAGACCAGAGTGGAAATCATCTTAGCTCTATCCAGTCAGAGATTGCCAAGTTTCAGCTCCTGATTGAGGAAGAGACTCAAAAACTTAAGCGATATAAAGTATGTCACAGTGTCTTGCTACTTTTATTTGAAAAATCTGTATATTACAGTTTGAAACGCTTGTGTTAACGCATGTGGTTACGTGTTTCTGTATGGTAAAAATAATATTAGGAAGAAACAGATATAGGAAGGACAATTTACAAATTATTTTAACACTATAGACCAAATAATGTGTTTGTTTTTTGCTGGAATTTGTAGGTTGAAAACATTAGAAGGAAGCACAACTATCTACCCTTTATTATGGAGTTACTGAAGACGTTGGCTGAATATCAACAGCTGATACCATTGGTTGAAAAGGTAAGAGATATTTAAGATGTCAATGATAGATCAGGTACGGCAGATAAGAAGCTGTATTCATGGCAAGAGTTCACATTAGTGACAGCAAAGTCAAACAGACTCGCTTAGAACAGATTGTAATCAGACAAAATATAATTAAGTACTTTTTGCTTTGAAACATAATTGTAACTTGGCAATGATGTATATAGAAAAGTCACTGTGTGCATGTTTCGATCTCAAATCTACACTTACCACTAGAGGGCAGTGTTGGGTCATTTAATAGTGGAATTAAACCATCTCTGTTTTGGTCTTGTAAATTTGTTGACATTAGGGGTGGACGGTATGACTAAAACCACGTCCGCACTATGAGTGTCGCACTTCTTTTAATAATACGCTCCTCCTTATGCTTTGGAATCGGCTGTGGGTCCTTTTTTATCATGTTGTGTCTCACTATTTACATATCACGCTATACATTGAAATAGAAAAATCTGTTGAGTTTTGCAGACTGGGATAATTCATTGGCGCATGTTATTCTGAAAAAAAAAAACATTTTTAATAAAACTGTTATAACTTTCTCTTTGACTGAAACAACTTTTTCTAAATTTAGAGAATGATTACGAATGTGTTTCTCTTCTTTGTCCTCAGGCAAAGGAAAAGCAAAGTGCCAAAAAACTACAAGAAGCAAAGTAAAGCCACATTGTCAGACGCTATTTTATTTTATGCCACGGAATAACCTGACGCGCCGTTGTCACCCGTATCCCGTAAAAGGAGCACCTGAAAGTGTAGTCGAATGTGGTGTTTGCTGTCATTTCCTTCATGTTTGTGCATGCATGCGAAGAGATGTTTAAATAATGTCTTATTTTCATATAAATTTCATTTGTTCAGTACTGACGTGGTTTCATGTTTTTTTAGTAAGCAGGACAAATATTTAATACCAAAACTGAAAATCATTTACTCATGCTTAAAGTGACAGTTCATCCAAAAATGAAAATTCTGACATCATTGACTCACCCTCTTGTCATTTCAAACCTTTGTGACTTTCTTTCTTCCGCAAAACACACAAGAAGATTTTTTGAAGAAAGCTGGTTACGGAACAGCACTGGACTCCATTCACTTGAACGCAAAACCAATGCAAGTGAATGGGGTCCTGTTAACAACATCTTCTTTTGTGTTCTGCGGAAGGAAGAAAGCCATACAGGTTTGAAATGACAAGAGGGTGAGTCAATGATGGGTGAATCACTTTAAGTCATTTAAAAAAATGAGTCGGAATAATCAGACGATACTTCATATGAACACTCCAAAAAGAGATGGAGAGGGTGGATGTCAAATCATTGGTTAAGCAGAAACTTATATTTAGAACGGAATAAGGGTAAATAAATAATGAAGTTGTAATTTTCGGATTAACTGTTCCAACAATCATTTTAATAATGCGCTTATTATAAGTAATGTTGTCTTTTAGTTCTGTCTATATTCATGCATTTGATAGTTGATTTAATCCAAAGGGACTTGCAGTGCCTTTAAGTATGTGTGTTCCCTGGGAATCGAACCCATGACCTTTGTGTTGCCAGCTCAATGCTCTACCAGTTAAAATACAGGAACTTATTAGGCCAAGACCAAACCACTTCTTGTTTTCCTAAAATTTGGCTGCTTTACATAGCAGTTTCATGTCTGTTATGTTTGTCTGGGATGTTTAAATGTAGGACATGACGCAGACTTGCAGACAGACTGCGGTCACACGTGTTTTTGCCGTGCGGTTCCTCGAGTTATCAAAAACGATGAGCTAGATTGAAAATGGCTGAATATATTATGTAAGGGATAATGTACAGGCAGCCAGTTGTTATGGCAGAATTAAGGGGCTTATTTTGCGATAACAGCTGGCTGCTTGTACATTATCCCGCTTATTACACGGCTACTTGCCACATGAGAAAAAAACTGGACATTAAATGTGAATTTGAAATATTTTATTAGCTCATTTTTACCGAATGCAGACGTTCCCGCGAGGAAAAACTGTTTACTTTTGGTTTCCTTTGTAAATATAATGTCATATATGTTATTAAAAGATTTAATTTTGACAAATTTTTTTTTTTTTTTAAACTGCCAAAATGATTTTCTGCATCCGGGTTATCGTGTGTTATTAGTTTTGAGCAGTTGTTATCTGGGAATAACGAACTGGCAAATGTCGCGGCTGGCCAATCAGAATCGAGCATTCCAACGAGCCGTGTAATAAGCGAGATATAAATGCAATGTTATGTGGGAAAAATACAACTCCATGCTTGATTTAAGCTGAAATCTATGAATGATGGACTATTTTTAAAAGTATTTTAACGGTTTGTTTTATGTCAATTCGCAGTTTCGCCTATTGCTGCAACAAGTAAAAATGTATTGCATAAATG
This sequence comes from Triplophysa rosa, assembly GCF_024868665.1. Taxonomy (NCBI): domain Eukaryota; kingdom Metazoa; phylum Chordata; class Actinopteri; order Cypriniformes; family Nemacheilidae; genus Triplophysa; species Triplophysa rosa. The sequence continues at coordinate 8,107,609 of NC_079914.1, forward strand.
TAAAATTTTATTAATGAATGGGTGTTTATTTTTGCCAGTACACGCGCACATATTTTTTTTACCTCCTAGAAACCAGGTGCAGTAATAAATTGTGGTAAAAAAAATGTATTGTTTATATCGTGTGTAAAGTGTATTGCACATTATTTTATTGCACAGTCGCATGAGATAAGAGAGCAATATATCGCTACATTAACTAGGCTATATAAGAAATGTTATTGAAATATGTAATTAAACGGTTATTAGCAAAGCATCAAATATGGTGTTGTTTGCAAAGGCATAAACGTAACGCTTAAGCGAATTGGTCTTCAATCATTGGTGTGTTCTTTCTAATGTGACCTTTCCCACACAAGCCATCCTTCCCGTACGTTATGTTATGGAAAGGTCCGTTAGAGAGGTGAACGGCTGTTTTTAATAAAGCAGACACTTAAATCAAGCAGACATTTGGCAGAGGCTTTCTATTTTTACTCTGTACGTGCAGTGTCATGACAGTTGTTAGTACAATGACGTGTAACGTCTCTATTTTTACCGAACTGTTTATTTACGTTCTTTAAGACTCTCCAGACCAGTGATCTAAAGAAAGACACTAAAGCGCGAGACTAGCCATGATACTGTATGACGCCACCTGCATCTAGTACATGCTGGACTTTTGCTTTAAAAAAGCTGTCGTCATCGTTTGTTTTGTGACGTACGTATTATCGTAGGTTTAAAGTGTGACTTACTGTCCTAACAATGTGAAAAATCTTACTCTAGCCCAAAAACGTGTTTTGTTAACAATGGTAGGAATGATGCATGCTTGGGCCATTCTGTTCCAAATAGTTGCGTTATCAGCAGTTGAGAAATAATTGCAATGGTCTGTAAAAACATTTTTTTTCCATTTATGTGCAATTGTGTCCATAAACTGTACAATGGCTTTAGACACTTAATGCACAAATAATATAGGCTGTATCAATTTTATTGCATTAAATAAGGGAATATTAAACCATGTGGCAAATGCTAACAAATGATGCTTGGGATATTCAGGCTGTTTGCGTTCTTCAGCTATCTTGCGTCCTTGTGTTTTCGCTCATCATCAACTGTGCAATACTCAAGCACACAAATACTGAGAACACACTAAAGTACCGGGATGTTTTATTGATATCAAGGATGCCTCGAATGCAGACTTTTGGAGAAGTGTCTATCCGTGTTTGTTCTTTTACAAGACCGATCTCCACGGAAACACAAGTCCATTCTCTGTGTGCTCGGAATTGAGAAACGGCCCAGTGTCTGTCCAAATATCTAAAGTTGCAGTCTTGGCCATTGACAAACATTGACCGCAAACTGACCACTGAATCATTGAACGATTTTAATATTTATTGCTAATTAGGAACGTCTCCGCAATTATAAACAAAAGCATGGCATCTATGGGCCACTTTGTTGGCCACTTGAGAGCGCATACATGGACATTGATACATTACATTTACATTTATGCATTTGGCAGACGCTTTTATCCAAAGCGACTTGCATTGCATTGTATTATACATTGTATAACCCATGACCTTGGCATTGCTAGTGCCATAGATGTATCCCATCATGCATCAGGAGCTTGTGTGCCCCATAATCATAAAAGATCATGAAAACTTGCTAGTGTAAGTTAAATAAATGATATATTACTTATATTAATTGGCAATTGATAAACGTGTTACACATTTATTGATGCAGACCGCACTTATGCATTATGTAAGATATGCAGCTGTTTATCACTTAATTAAAGCACCACAATTATTAAATAATTATGGAAGATGTGTCATCTGTTACATAGTTACTACTTAATAATAACACAACCTGACCCACTTCAACACTTAGGCTATAGCCTACAGGAAATATGTCATGTTAGGTGGGGTTTAACCCTGTTGTAACACACCTGCTTTACATTTTTTAAGTAATCTTTAAGACCTTGATAAGCTGGTTCAGGCGTGTTTGATCAGCGGTGGAGTTTTGACATAATTTGCGATGCATTTAAACCAAATAGTCCAAAAAACATTTTTAGTGGATCAAGTCAAAGGTGCCTAAGCAGAGTAACAACAGGTCTACAGTAATTCATCTACTTTAACTTTTGCTTGATTTCTTTATTGTTTTCCTTTAAATAAGTGTTTTAAAGTAAAATAAAAAATGTTGCTTAGAAAGATACTTTCTAGCCATATTTCTTTGTAATAATTGCCACTTATATTTATATAATGCACAGACATCCATATAAAGGTGTGACTTTAGTGTCCAAATACTTTTTTACACCACTGTAGATATGAAGATGAACAATGAGGCCTGATGTGAGGAAAGCCAGCGCTGATGTAAAAAGCCACGTTGGCTCTCTGTGCTTTCTGTGAACACTTTCTGCTGTGTTGGATCAGTCAAAACAGATGGAGTGTTTGGTATCTGGACAGTGTCAGCCTGCAATGTGATCATCTACAGGAAAAGAAACACGCGGTTAGTACGTCCTCACGTACATGAAAAACATTAGGCTGCATCAAATGTGTGAAACACGTTAGCAACATAAATAACAAGCACGATGTTCAGACCTCTGCATAATATTTGCATTAAATGTTTGACATTTGGTGGAGTTGGTTTTGAGATACGTAGGTTCATCTCTGGTCATGTCAAAAATAGAGATTAGATCATTTATATTTAAGGTTTTAGCAGGTTGTCTTATACTGAGCGACTTTGCAGGAAAATAATCTTTAGAGCTCCAGTGTGTCATTTTTTCTGTTATCTGTGTATCTGTTGACAGAAATGCAATATAATATACATGGCTATGTCTTCAGAGGTGTATAAAGACCTTACATAATGAAGCGTTATGTTTTTATCACCTTAGAATGAGCTATTTCTATCTACATACACCGCGGGTCCCCTTGCATGTAATACGCCACGTTGTTTCTACAGTAGCGCTAAAAGGACAAACTGCTCTACAAAGTGCGTTTCATAAATACGTTATCTCATTTAGCAAAGAAACGAAAACGTGACGTTATCTTAGTGCTGTGAGAGCCGCCGTAGTGCTTTGAAAGAGAGGGGTGGAGTGGAGTGAGCCATTGGTTGCGATTCGCAACCTCACCACTAGACGCCGCTAAAATCTCCACATTGCTCGTTTAAAGAACATTTGTGTCGTTTTTATAAGCATACCATTTGGCTTAATGTGCAGAAACATTCGTAGGTTAATTTTCTCAAAAGTGTAAACATTGTAGCTTTCCTGACTAATGATGTTTTTTTCTTGTTTTTCCATTTATTCATATTAATAACACAAGGGTTGAACATGACCAATGACAAAAAAAGTTATAAGTTGACCAATGAAAAATGATTTCATCCAAATTTATTCATAGAAAAACAAAGAGCAAATACAAAACATTGTATGACATTGTTGTTGAGCCAGTCAACAACATGACGATATACTGTATATAAACATATGCCAAAAGTAACACAACTTTAGGACAAACAGTTACTGTTTTTTAAACAAATACATTTGATCATGTCACCATACCTATTTACATATTTGTGCAAAATCTGCAAAGTATAAATACATTGAAATTCTAAAAGTGCAGCCGATAAATGAAATCAGAGCTATCACATGCTACTGATTCAACATCTGATGAAACATCGCAATGACCTTATCTTTACTTTAAAAAAATAAAGAAATCACTCTCCCTCAGCGTATTTACAAAGGTGACGGTAGAGTTCAGACTCCAGGAAGCGAGGGTACGAGTTGTGTTCCATCAGGAAATATACTTTGTTTTGAGCGGCTTGGAAGCTGGTCGGTGTTGGTAACAGAAGACACTGGTCGACGGTTTCCTTCATGCGGAAATCCAAGTTGACCTGAAGGAAGTAAATTATTATAATGTGCTTTTATGAAAGCAAACATTAATGTTTGATGTAGACCGGATGTTCACCTCACCTCTTTTGGTGAATCTTCTCTGATGAATTCTTCATATATCCTTTTTGCCTTGGATCTGAGTTTTGATCTGGAGTTGATCTTTCGAAACTCTTCGCAGGCCACCCAAAACTCGATATTCTCAACGCAGTATTCCGACTCCATAAAGAGGCGAAATGCGGTCAGTCCACCTGCAGATGAGATGGGATACCATGAATTAGATCAACTGGCCATTTCTGAATTTACGAAGCCCTAAAAAGAGCCACAATTTGGTGAGCAATACTTACATTTACTGTTCAGTAAGTTGTCCAGAGACTCTGCCCATTGACTTACTTCTTCAGCGGTTGGCCTGTGAGAACACAGAAGTAGAAAAATTGTTCAGATATTTTTTCCAGAATACTTTCACAAAGCATTTACAAAGTTTATGTACATTATAAATCATTACCTGTATGCATTTCTCCGCGCTGTGCCACGTGAGGCTTCTCTCAGAGGAAAACTCTTAAAGAGCATCCTTGACCTCCAAGTCCTTCTGTCAATCGTAACCAACATAACGTTAGCAACCGCACGCATACAACTCAACAGAAAACCAAGTTTAACATGCAAAAAAACTCACTTCATGTTGTCTTTTCCCATGGCCGGCTCAAGGTTTTTTGAATGGATCAGTCCTTCCATGCTTGTGTCTATTGTAGCAGCTCTCATTGTTGCCAGTGTGTGTGTGTATCAGTATCAAACAAATCCAACATGTTGGTTCTCTCAGCCTGGGCTGCTTTATACCTCAGCGTGCTGTGCTAAGGGCGTGTCCTTATCAGTGGAGGAAGCACGTGATTGGTTGCGCTGCGTCAGCATGTGAGGGGCAGTCTGCTTGTGCAAGTCTTGTTGGAAGGAACACTTAATTTTTTTCCTCAAAGTAATCATGAGTTTAGTCTATTCGGTGTTACAATAATGGGTTTGACAAAAGTTTGGGTGCAATTAAATGAATGATTGTTTATGTGGTCTTAAAAAGATTTTGATGTAACGCAGGAGCATTACACCAGACTCGCAGTATAAAAGAAGAGCACTGTTTTCTAAAACTTTCATATGGAACATTAACTAACCTTTTCATTTTATCATGCTTAACAGTTTTAAAAATATAGGATGGCTTTATAATAGGCAAACAGTGGCTAATTGTAAGTATCTGAAATATAATATAGTTCATTTTTTATTTCCCTAAAGTTTCTATTGTGTCATCTGATCAATCACCACACCATTATTCAAAAGTAATAGTCATGGAAAATGTGTGTACGTGACAGGTGTATCAGTTCACACCTGTTTGGATTTTTGAGCAATGTTCTCACAATTAATGGTTTACAAAAGGTAAAAGCTTATTATGCAATATCCGGTTTAAGTACTGAACAAACTTGTATGTTCTCCTCCAACATTCCTTTTGCTTCTATTTCTAGAAGGAATGTCTTATTTATAGAAACTCATCTCTATAAATAGTTCATCTTAATTAATGTAGGTGTTGCTCAAAGGACAAAAAAAGCTCTCTCCCTTTATTTTCTTGATAATTGTTGACGGAAGATGTCTGGGCTAGATCTGTTGTAAAGGCCAAAAAAAGTGTATTGTTGCCATTAAACATTTTGGGCCAACTGGGTGTATACAGTATATGTTGCGAAACACCAAGTCAGATCAATGTGTTTATCGTTGTAGTTGTGAGACTAACCTCTTACAGTAAGATGTACATACAGTAAATGATATTATGTGCTTTAAAATCAGTACATTAACAAAGAAATCCACAGGCCTACATTAACACAAAGATAAAGCAAAACTGTGGCTGGTTAAGAGTAAAAAATGTTGTAAAGTTTCTAGAAATGTGCGTTTTTGCAGGAATAGTTAAATGCATGACTTTTTGTCAACTGCTAACTCATTTCTGATGTATTACATGTTAGGCGTTAAAAGGTGAAGTGATGTTTCTGGGTGTGCACGTATGGGTAAAGCCACAATAT